>NW_015654499.1:382582-420919 GCF_001515625.1 Sinocyclocheilus rhinocerous
CCTATACTCATCTTCACGTATTTCCATACTAAAATGCATTTCCTTCTTCTGTGGGGAAAAAGTGTACTGTTAAATGTCAGTGGAGTCCAATGTTGTTTTGGACCATACTGGCAATCTTCTGCAGAGGAAAGAAATTCATACAGGTTTTAGAACGACATGAGGATCGATAAATGATGACAGAATTTTCATTTTTGGGTGAACGATCTCTTTAAGTGCATTGTTGTAGGAGCTGCAAATGTGCTGAACTAGATCGAAACTTTCGTCATATCTATCAGTATATAAGTTTATCTCAACAACACGAACTAGTGCAAGTGAACACAAGCCTGCGGAATTTTGTCAATATACTTTATTTATATATTATCATGGCTTTGCTAATAGCCTTTGCTAATCAGAAACGCTAATGATACGTGCATCAGTGCAGGTAGGCCTACAGCCAAGATAAAAAATGTCAAGTGACTGCACGTGATGTGGATTAAGAACTTCTGTATTTACCACTGTAGTTTGATTGGAGACTAACCTTAAAATAATATTAAATTATGTCACTCAGATCTTGTTTTTTAAACCTTTATTTATTTACTTATTAAGGTTTCATATTTCTTGTGAGTTACACATCAAAATATATTTATAAACAGGCTACTGTGTTTTGTTATTCAGTATGTGTTTCTGTTCCTCTTTTAGAACAGTAGTTTTGGATTATGAGTAGAATAAGATTTGTGATTAACATTACTCAAGGCTTTATCATTTCTATTTTACATTTATTTAACAACCAAATAGAGTTGTTCTCTCTTTCCCAGTGACGCAGTCAGTCCCGTTTTCAGTCAGTATCTCAAACATATGCTTCCATCCGTGACGCTTCAGATTAGCCTGATATTAAACTCACTGACAGTGGTATTGTTATGCACCAGTGCTTTGATCACTTTGTCAGTTAAGGGAAAGGCTCCCCCAGGGCTGTAGTCTGTATGGAGACTGGCGCAGATATTGCAGAGGTGGCAGAAATTGCGCTTCCATGAACAGACAAACCTGTATGTCTGTACCACTTTAAAAACTTTGGAATACTCTGTTTGGCTGACTAAACCTCATACCATCTGTACTGATAATTGTTGAGAAAGAAATCCCTATTACTGATCAGTACACAATGACCAAGAAATACACTGCTTGTGGGCGTGTCCATTTGGGTCCTTAAAACTGCAGTAACCTACATAATCTTAGCAGACACTGCTTTGTTTCAAACTGTTTATTTGTTCCCCTATTTGTACTTTTGTTCATGATACATAAAAAACAGACCTACATATTTTTAGTTGTTTTGTGCTTTTGTTTTGAAAATATTTTTAGTTTACAAGTACATTTCGATTGTATAACTGTATATTAGTGCTCTTTCTACTGACCTTCATAGTAGAAAATACATGTAATTATGAAAGTCCATCTAATATTTGGATTTCTGCATTAATAAGTTTATTTTAAACATAATAAATGGACATTACTCGAAATATTGAAATATTCAGCGAATTTCTTGTCTTGATCTACTTGACTGTACAATGAAGTGCAAAAAGTAATTTAATTAATTAAAATGTTTTCTTCTTCTTCTTTTTAAATGCAAAACAAAATCTAAAGATATTTGAATGAGGATATGTTACATGGGTGCCTTTGCTCTGCAGTCTGGTCCTTTTGCGTTCCCTCCTCTTCGTCCTCATCTTCTTTCTTCAAAGGTTTAAATCTATTCGCTTTGCGCAGCAATGCCAGGCACACTATATTATCCTATATTATCTGTGTTGTACACAGGTGCACCTGAACAAACCGTTGACTGTTAGCGCTGGATACAATATACATTCTTCGTCCAAAATGCATAATTTACTTCGATCGTGCCTGTTCTTGAAAATGGTTTATTGTTCCAAAGTTTAAAGTTTCACATGTGTATGGATGTTATTTTATACATAGTACAAAGTGACACGTTCATATTTCCTATGTCGGGACTCATATAGCATCACCTGCCTCTTTAACCGCTAAAGTAGAGAGCTATGAACTCTCATTAGGCTGCATGCACAATGCAGACTTATATGATCCACAAGGCTTTGCGTTCACGTGGAATTTTAACGTAGGACCGCAAGAAAACTCAATTCCGGTAATCTGCACATTATAGTTTCCCGCTCCAACACACCTGGCTGACTGTTCAAGTAAAGGTCGTGATGCGCTGGTTCAGGTGTGTCTGATTTTAATTGAAATTTAAATTGTAGGCTACACAAGGAGTAGCATAAAGCACCTTAAGCGCCATAAAGCAGTGTCAGAATACTTGTTTAAAAAGAAAATTAGCAAGGACTACGTGTTGTCTATAATAATAATAATAATAATAATAATAATAATAATGCACGTTATGTTTAAACCATTCCACAATGATCAAAACGGTCTTTTTGAGCTTTTTGATAGGCTATTCCATGATTAAGTTTCGTATTTTCAGTGCTCATTATGGTTCCCGTTCAAAAATACATTTCAGTAACTTGCCTTAATTATGCTTTTAGTATTATAGTTCTCTATATTATGTCTATATTATGTCCCTGTTGTTCCGTTGAACGCTACAGAAATAAGACATTTACTTGGTTATTGGAAATCTTTGTGTTAGTTATGTATAATTTAATATATATACTTTTTTTTTTTTGCAAAACAGATTATCCTTTGCCAAACTTATGCACATATGCATATCCCTAACTGCACATATCATCCCTAAAATATGTCCTGAACTTCAATTAATTATTTGAAATAAAAACATTTGAAGATTAGAAATAGATGGAAAAATTAGATTACATGAATCATCTTACACTCTCAGAAAATACCCTCAAAAGGAAATCTTTGTATTTTTTTAACCCCTAAAAGATTCATAGTAGTAACTTAAACGGATAGTTCACACAAAAATTAACATTCTGTCATCATTTACCCATCCTTCACTTGTTTCAAGTTTTTGGTAACACTTTAGTTTCTCATTATTAATTAGTTGCTTATTAGCATGCATATTACTAGTATATTGGCTGTTTATTAGTACTTATAAAGCACATGTTAATGCCTTATTCTGCATGACCATATTTTAGATCCCTTAATCCAACCCCATACCTAAATTTAACAACTACTTTACTAACAATTAATAAGTAGCAAATTGGGAGTTTGAGGCAAAAGTGTATTGTTAATAGTTAGTTATTAGTGAGAATTGGTCCCCAAACTAAAGTATGACCAAATTTTTTGTTCTGTTGAGCACAAAAGAAGATATTTTGAAGAATATTGATAATCAATCAGTTGACGGTAGCCATTGACTTCCATAGTATTTTTTTTCTTTCCGTACTATGGAAGTCAGTGGCTACTGTCAACTGTTTGGTAACCAGCATTAAAAAAAAAAAAAATGTTGTGCTCAATAGAAGAAAGAAACTCATTTTTGGGTGAACTGTCCCTTTAAGTGTACATATTACTGCAGATACTGCTCTAAATAAGCATCTTTTAAGGGTACTGTCCCAGGACCAACAGTCTGTTTTATCTGTATCCTATAGTATGTTTTTGCACATTATTTGACTGTTAAAATAAAAGTTATTTTTCAGTAGCACTTCAGGTTCTTCATAAACACCATCTACAAGTACTCTGCAATAATTGTAAGCTATTTTTTATAGCATTTTTAGTAATGATGAATAATGTATTCCCATTTTACATGTATTCATCCTAATGAAGTTACAGTGATGTATCATGTAAATGAGGTATCATGTAAATTTATAATGAACAGAGAGCACTCTTAGCAAGCATGCATTGCTTGCATGTGAAGAACATTTTTGGGAAATGTACATACAGATTGAATGCTCCCACACTCTCACCAAGAGATTGCCATTAATATCAGTCGTTATCAGAAAGCTGCGAGAGTTGTAATGTCAAGGAAGCTGTTTTTGGATGAATGTGATTTTATGATATGTTGTCTAATGTAGGCTTTTTGGAAGCAAATTAAGGGCAGTAGTCAGATTTATATATTTAATTTTTTTTGAAAACCAAGCATTCTTCACAGGAGTCCAAGGTTTTTGATGCTTTTCAGATGGGCTGCAAGCTCACCTTGCATAATTGCATTTAAGGTTTAAAATTCAGATAATTTGAAACAAAATTGTTAAATATATTCCTATATCATCTCTTTTCCACAGAATCAGTCTTCTTTCTTCCTTGCCACAGTAATTTGAGGCCCACACCCCACCAATCCTGCAGAAATTGGCTTCCAAATTGAATGCAAATATTTTATGGTCAGAAGTAACGTTTCCCATCTTTCTGGAAAGAACAACGAGATTTTTTTTCTTAATCTCTTCCTGTCTGTTATACTGAAACTTATAGATCTCTATACAGAGATTGTGTTTCAGTGTGACTTTATAAATACAGAAAGTCTATCAATATTTTATTTGTAAGGTGAATTTTTCACAGTTATCACTGTACTTGGATTAGTGGCATAAGGACATGTTTTTACAGGCAGCCTGGTGTTCTAATTCACATATCCAGATGTTATTGTCAAAAACGATTCTGATTTAATTAGGATGAAGCATACTTGCATTCATCATACATAAAGCATAATATATCCTCACATCATCACCACTGTTTTTTTTTTTTATATTTCCTTGCCATTTGTCATGTCTCATGAATAATAATGCTGTAACAAACCTTTTAGTCCATGCATTTAACTTTTAGATTTTTATTATTTTGATTTCATCCCTTCTGGATTCTGAGGTGAATATATATTAACTTAAATTCTGACGTACATCACATAAATTGACCTTTAGGATATAGTTACAGTATCTAACCATTTTATAAATGTAAAAGGGATGAATACCTTGACCTTTGTTTTTGTAAGTCAGTGTTTAAAACTCTAATGTGTTTGGGTTTTAAAACGTCGCTATCGATTTTCTCAGATCCTTGCCCATTCTCAGGCAGAAAGACCCAAGTACAAAGGCGCCTCTGACCAGATTGATGCGGCGGTCAGAGCAGGAATGTATGATTTAACTGGATGGAATTCATGGTGGGAGATCAGTTTTAAAGTGTGGGTGTATAGTACCCCTCAACCGTGTTGCTTGGATAAAGAAAAAAAAATACCAGTATTAATAGGTTATATAATTCTTTCTTTTCGACACAATTTACAATTAAATTACTGTATTTGGTTTATGCGTGGATGCAACATTTGTTATGTACATTCAGCCTTTTTAAGGTAGTGTATTTACAATGTTATTTCGGAAACTGGGACTAATTGAAACTGTAAACGTAAAGTGATTAAATGATGTGAATTATTATTATTATTATTATTATTATTGTGCAGAACAGTAATGTATTTATGCGCACAAACATCCGCATCCTCACTACAGCGAACTACTCCATGTGATTTGAACCTGATATTTGAGGAAAATGAATGAGGAATATGAATAAGTGGGAGTCGTTTATTTAGCATATGTTTACTCACTTTATTTATTCACAATATTGCAGTGTGTATCATATTTTATGTGAAATTAATTATTAAACTTTCAAACTTTAACTGCAATTAGGTGATACAATGAAGTATATAAGTTATATCCCTTAATGTAGATTCAGGAACGTGACAATATCGCAATTCATGCAATATACAGTATGTAGTGGTTGAGGTCGAGGGTGCTCCCAATTTGCGCATTGTTTGTACGCTTATAACATGAAAAAGAAAAGGTTGCAGGTTGCGTGCTATACTAACGTTGTGCTAAAGTGCTTTGGTAACCCATATAAAAATCATATGAGAGACATTACCTCTTTCAGTTTTTAATATTCAAAATTCTTATTACAATAATGGGTATACAGCTGGTCTAAATGACACTTCATGAAAGACCCTTTCCAGAAATAACAGGGTTTTGCTATTTAATCACCAGAATTCTTTGCCTTGTGTTTCCTGTACTTAAATGTTTTATACAGTTGAACCAGCGAAGGCTAGTTCACACAAAAATGAAACTTTCTGTCACTCACCGTCATGTCGTTCCAAACTTGAATGCATTTCTGTCTTCTGTGGATCACACAATAATATATTTTGAAAAAAACGTCTCAGTGTTTTTGTCCATACAGTGTAAGTCAATATAGGGTCCATAATTGTCCTTCGGACCCCAGCGTTATTCAAAATATTTTCTTTTGTGTTCCACAGAAAGTCACAGTGGTTTGGAAAGACATGAGGGTGAGAAGGCTACATGATGACTAAATGATACATTTTGCGGTGGAATATTCCTTTATGTTAAAAAAGACATAACAGTGTTCAGAGTAATATATAAGTGACATTAACCACTATTGTTTTTCTAACATATGTACTTTTATTTTTACTGTAGCTACGGCCGCCCGACTCACAAAGTAGGCTATACAGCGAACTGCACAATGCACTCTATAATTTTTATGAGGAGATCACGTTGTAGCCTATAGGCCTATCGTCGCTTTATTAAAACATAATTGTCTTAGGTATAAAAAAAAGTCTATGCAGAAAAACGTTAAAAATATGAATTACTAATGAGCAGTTTTGCAAACGGAATCGTGTCGCTGTATTTTTCAATTATATCGTGAAACGGTTGTTTTTGTCGTTGCAAGCATTCCCAGCTCACTAAACGGACGTAAATCAGTATTCATTATATGTCTCCTGCATGTTAATCAAACGTAAACTAAATAATACTAATGTTATTGATTTGAAACCATTCACTGTGTTTAATATGTATCCAAAGGGCGATAGAAGAAGGGCAGAAAGCGAAATGAACTTGAACTTTCTTTCATTTGAAAATCTGCACCGAAAGTTCCTAATACTTTGAATTTGTGTAATTTTGCAACATCTTATGCAGTTCTCGTCGTTCTAAGCACGAACCACCTCATTAAGTATGCAGGCGCTGACACAATGTAAACAAACTGTTGGGTAAAGAAACGCTGAACACCTCATTTGTAGGGTACCTTTTGTTTTACGTTTAAAAGAAAAGGTTGCTTTTGATATAATGAACATCGATTCACATTAAACTTATTGTCAGTTCACCTAAAAGCTTACAACGCAAAACTTAGCTATTCATTTCAAGTTCGCGTAGCGCCGTCAGTACTCTTCATTTATGTGTTCTTTAGCTATCATTTGAACTTTATAGCTTACATTACGCTGAAACTTTTCTAAATATTGTAAAAATGTGCTGATTATCAAACTTACCTTGTCCATAATGAATACATATGTGTCTGTCTTCTGAAGATGTACGTTAATTCATGCTGTATGGACTGCACACACAGTTAAGACCTTGCACGTGGGCAGGGCGTTTTACAATTAAACCATTAAGGCATTTCCTGGGTACAGTAGCTGCCTCGCACAAGCACACCGTGTTGTGAGGTTGCTCAGCCCTGACTACAAACATAGAATGGCTCGTGTCTTGAACCCAGAGTAACAGCTGTGCAGTGGTAATGGGAACGCATTGATGATTCACAGTGTTTAAACAACATGAAATAGTAGTGAAATATTTTCATCTTGTTTTAGGACAGATCATCTGAGTTTATAAGTTAAATTACATTCTGAGTATGATTGCTTGAGTAATTTCTTTGAAATGTAAACAATTTTGTTTACCTGCAGGCCTCTTTATTATTCCAGCTCGATTCAGAGAACTTGAACTTGGATAGTTTGCTTAAGGAGGGACGGTGTCTATCATTGCCTCCTAAACAGGCCCTTCAGGGAGGGCTATACTCATCCCTTTAAACTTGGCCTTGACCTTGAGGGCCTTTCCTGACCTCTATGTTAAGACAACAGTCTGGGGAGATGTGTGTGGGAAGGACGATTAAATTGGAAGGATGTTGTTGTTCCCTGTACACAAGTTTCAATGTTTATTTCCATATATAATTCAGTTATATTAGTTATATAATTATATATAGAGAGGTTTGCCTTTTGCTTAGAGACCAGAACTCATTCACACACCCATCTCGATTCACACGAATTTGATTCTTTTTTTCTTTTTCTTTTTTTTAAATCTTGTTCACCAGATCACAGTTTCCAGAGGTAAAATATTGTTTTGGTCGAAGAGAGAGGGTTCATGGTTTTAGTCATTTGCATTTTTAAAAATATATTTTAAGGGAAAACGTCCAATCACGCATTAAATGTAACACTAAATTAGGCGCACAACTATTTATTTATTTATTTATTTATTATCATCATCATTGTTATTATTATTATTATTATTATTATTATAAACCTTCGAACACCTTGCAAAATCTGTAATAATAATTTCTATATCTTGTAACGCTGCAATTCTAAGTCTATATTTTTGTGTTAAAGCTAAGACATGCTAAAATGCACCAGATAGAGACATTTGAGTAATAACTGA
This sequence comes from Sinocyclocheilus rhinocerous, assembly GCF_001515625.1. NCBI lineage: Eukaryota > Metazoa > Chordata > Actinopteri > Cypriniformes > Cyprinidae > Sinocyclocheilus > Sinocyclocheilus rhinocerous. The sequence goes on from NW_015654499.1 coordinate 390,913, forward strand.
ATAGGGAACCATTTTGAAAGTATTTTGCCTCTTTATTTCAGCGGATTATTTCAAGTATGACATTTCATAAAATGGTACGAGGCGTTGTTCGAGCGTATACATGAAACAAGTTATGATTTTTCATTTTTTATGGTAATGATAAATAATTTATACATTTGGCATTGCCAATTATGGGCCTTTAAAATGTCTGTAATGATTTAAAGGCATTCCAGCGTGTGCTTGACCAATGTGTAATTACATCCTAAATAAAAAGTATGACCCTTTTAAACATTTCTATTGCTTTTTGCAATGAGATGTTGGAAGAAATCGTTATAGCATTTAATGTTCAGCAGGGGAGCTGCCATGAATATATCTATAAATTATATTATTTTCATGTAAGTACGCGTATCTCTTCAGTTCAGATGACATATTCAGTGCACAAGATGACACATGAATAAGAATAAGAAATAAAAAACAAAAACCCTTTTAATATGTTATCAACATATATTTTGGACATATTTGTTGAACGAAATAATTACGATTAAAATATCTTCTTACCCTTTCTTAACATTAAAATAACAAATAGCAGCATATTTTTCACAAAAACAATTGCTCAGTGAGTTAAAGAAAAAACAAGTGTATTAGGGTATCAATGCAAAGATGCAATGCAACAATAAGGCAGCATTTGAAGACTACTTTTAGACATTTAACCCGAGCTTGTCAAAAAAAAAAGAACTTTGACATTCTTCAGTCAAGGTTTATTTTATGCGTCACGTGGCACAACTCTTATCCAATGAAACCACTGCGATGCAGACTGAAGTCCATTGCGTCAATGCAGCTGTACCAATGTAACTGAGTGTCCTGCTTCGGACTTGAGTCTTTGCAACATCATTTTCCGTCCGAATGGTGAGCGTGCTATGACCACCTCCCTGGTCCTGAATCCTCGCTGGGCAGACACGGTTATGTTTGTGTATGAAAATAACTTGGATGAGCTGAAGAACATGGAGGGTCTGGTTGGAAGCGGCAATTTTGCGGCCAACCAGTGCAGGAATCTGATGGCCCACTCGGCTTTGAGTGGCCACCCGTCTAGCCTCGTCCACGGCTCCAGCTATTCCACTGTGGACGTATCGACTTCAAGTTCTACAGAGACGGGCAAGCAGTGCACAACTTGCCCAACGGTTCCACAGGCCTCGTCCACCGGTCCCATCCCGTACGGCTACTTTGGCAACAGCTATTATCCTTGCAGAATGGGGCGGGGTTCCCTCAAGTCTTGCACGCAGCCGAGTGCACTTAGCTACACTGCAGATAAATACATGGATACCCCAGTCACATCTGAAGAATATCCTAGCAGGGCTAAAGAGTTCGCATTTTACCACAGCTACCCCAGTCCCTATCAGTCCATGGCCAACTATTTGGACGTGTCAGTGGTACAGACGCTTGGAACCGGAGAGCAGCGACACGATAGTCTCCTGCCTATGGATAGCTACCAACCATGGGCTCTGGCTAACGGATGGGGTAGTCAGATGTATTGCTCCAAAGACCAGAGCCAGGCGGGCCATCTCTGGAAGTCTGCATTAGCAGGTACGTTTTAAACCATTTTACGTCTGGAATATGAATGTTCAAAATACAATTAAGGTATAGCATAAGTTCTCATAAATATCCAAGGAAAATGATATTACCCTTCTGGTCAGACAGAAGACAGATTTTATTTTAGATACAGATTTGAAATTTCAGAAACGAGCACCAATGTGCCTTTATTTTCTAGGAAACAAGAGCACCAATGCGCCTTTATTTTCTAAAAAACAAACAAACAAACAAACAAATACAACACTTTTATATAAAAATAACAATTTACTAATCTAATCAATGAATTGGTAATTAAATGGATTAAATCCTAAAATCTACAAATGCAAAATTTGTTGAAACGAAGTTTCGTTAGAAAATGAATAAGCCCATTAATATTAAACCTTTTTGCTCTTTGTTCCAGATGTTGTGGCCCACCAGCATGACGGGGGCTCATTCCGTCGAGGTAGAAAGAAGCGGATACCGTACACTAAAGTACAACTCAAGGAACTGGAGAAAGAATATGCAGCCAACAAATTCATCACAAAGGACAAGAGGAGAAAGATTTCAGCGGTAACCAACTTATCCGAGCGTCAAATCACTATTTGGTTTCAAAACAGGAGGGTTAAGGAAAAGAAATTCATTGCCAAAGTTAAGAACAGCGCGCCATAATCTTTGTTTTTCTCGGTGACTTTAAATTAAGGGAAGCAAAAAGTTGTCGCGAGGACTTTTCTTGGACTGGGGGCTGAATGTTTTCTATTCCTAGCGCATTTACACCAAACAAATAAATGGATGGACTCGAAAATTAATTATCTAAATAAAAAGAAAACAAAAACATGAAAGGACAATATAGCTTGTAAATAACGCACGTGCCTGCCTATATGTAACTGTGTTCGTTTGAAGTCTTTTAGTCCTTTTTAGCATTTAAATGTTAGGTATGTCAATGTTGTTGTTGTTGTTGTTGTTGTTGTATTAGTCTTATAGCTTATTACTCAATACCTGTCAGTACTTATATACTATGTTTATATCGCTTGTAAAACATCATAACATATATCACAAACCTTAATAAATATGTTAATTCCATTCAGTGTTTTCTAAGATTTCATAGCAAAGTCGGCGTTTTATGTATCATTGAGCGTTGCGTAATGACTCTTTTTAGTCCTCTGTTGCCAAATTACTATCATTGATGACAATGTGAAAGAAATCGATAGTTTCTGACATTATTCTAAAATTGTTTCAAAACGATTCACAGCACTTTGTTAGTGATTCCTAAATAGGCAAATGTTTGTAGGCTTTTATTTCGAAAGCTGCATTCCTTTGAGTCAATGTAAAATCGTATTTATCTCTTGACATTATACATCAGATTTGGTCGTATGATTCAGCAGAAATATCGCTTCCGTTTCTGAAGTCTTCGGGAAATTAAGTTTAGTTGTGTGTTTTTTTTTTTTTTTTTTACATTTTAAATGTTTGTTATCTTATTTTTTATAACAAATTGTAACAGTTAACAGTAGCTGTATATATCCCAAAAGTTTTCATTTACATTCATAAAGGATGCACACTGGTTTTTAAACTTAACTAGGGTTTCCTCCTCACGATTACAGCAAGAGCGGGAGTGTTTTGATGTTGGCAGAAAAGGAGGGGACGCTCGAATACAGAAGGTGTACTAAATCAGCCCTTAACCTTGACCTTGAAAGTCACATGCTTAAAGATAAGAAATAGTTAATAGTTAGAAATGTCTTTCCCGAAACTATGAATATTCAAAATACCCATTCAAACGGCAACATATTCCCTGCACAGTTTTCTTGGGTGCTCTTCACGTTTGAACGCAACTGTCTGTCAATTCCCACGCCAAATGAAACCCTGGTGATTTTATACTAAGGCTGCATGCATTAGTGTACACTGAAAATATACTCTGGGTGCCTTCTTATGTTCCGCTATATAATAACTCTTGAGCTCAGAAATGTAAATGTTACCTCTTTTCTCACCATTCATAGATTTATGTAGATTTAAGTCTCCAGCAGGCCTAATTTACGTTTCTGCCCAAGTCCAAGCAGTTTAATAGTCAGACAGTGAACAGAGCCGCAGCCTATTGCCTTTGCTACCTGCACTTAATGTCGGTCTATAGATTAGTAAGGGTAGAAGGTCCGTCGTTACTCAGCGGCTTCACGTTGTCACCTTCGGCAAACTCTAGTCCACTTTCAGGTTGTGCTCTTCCTTCTTTCTTTATTCAGTCTACATCCGCAACTGTGAAGGGTCAGCATGGAAAGGTCTTATATTCTACCTGCATCAATTTAAGTAAAAACGAATTGATGCTGATACTGGTTCAATTTTATTTTCTGGAAATAATGGATCGTAAAGTTCTGCGGTGGCTAGTTCACGTGGTCACGGCGTAAAATTTAAATGCACAGTTTATACTTTCCGTATTTAATCAAAACACGAGTAAATGCGCAGTAGTCTGCATTTTGCAAATAGATTTTGAACATCGCAATATATGCAGAGGAGTATATGCACAGGAGGCCGTAGCTCCTGGTGTTATTTTGTGTCGATCTTTTGTTACATTTTTATTTTTAATCTGAGCATAGCACACAAGCACACAGAAGTCTAACAATTTTAGAAGTTCTGAATCAATAAACCACTGTCACTTCTGTCAGACGTCAGTAGGCCTTTATTTATTTCACGATCTTTTCAAATTAAGTTTTTGCCAAAGATGGTAAAACGTTGTAAGAATTCTAAAATAGTTTTTCACACAAATGTATACATTTAACTCCTACCTTCCTTAGACAGCCCAGGGGGCCATAAAATGCCCAAGTCCTTCCTTCCACTTCTAGTTAACATTGAAGCATTCAAACAAACGGTGCGTCTGCTTTTGAGTTTACATTGCGATTTAATGGCGACTCTAATTTCTCTTTTGAAAACGCACAAAGCGCAGACCTCACCCAATTTCAGCACTAACAATAAAACTACCACTTTTGTTGAGAACTAAAATTATTTGTTTGTTGTCGTTGTAAGATAGGGGTTGTTTTCTGTGGGGCTGGCCGATGAAGATCAAGAAACCCAACAATTTGGGACATATCTAAATTAAGCCTACGATGAAAGCGTCACTGTGTTATGTCTGAGAAAGCTAATAAAACAGAATATAACTAAATATATACTAAATATTATACTAAATATACAACTGAATACACACACACACACACACACACACACACACACACACATTTGTTAAGCGGCGGACTTCACAGTTGAACTTGAGACATCTTGTAAACAATAAGTAGTCTGGAACTTGTCTGGCCAGAGTTGGTCAATAGACCTGTAGTAACGCGAGGCCTCCGGAAAAAAAGGAGAGAGGAAACGACTTCACACGAAAGGCCCCCAACGACGGAGAAAATAAATGTTCACGGTCATAGTTGACATTCTGTGCGATGATTGATATATTGGCAGTGTTGTCAGTTGGTCAGCACTTAGCCAAAGCTGGCTTGCATGTTTTCATTAAAGGTCAAGTTCAATGCCTCTCTCAATTACTTAATTAATGCAACTTATTGGCAGGTTTTCCTAGCAATCTGGCGTTCAGAGTGGTCGTAAATATTGAAAGGAAACTTCTCTCTTTTCTTTGCTTTGTTTTAGTCTTCCCGTAATTCCTACGAAGCTATTATGAAATTGATATTTTCACTATAACTGAACATTACAGATTTGAATGGGTTGTTTCAATAATTCCTTTGTAGGAACAGCAGTCCAATCCACAAGTGGTAACCTACAATTTTGACGTTAAAGAGCTATTTCGGCCTGATCTTACCATTAAATTTAGTTTTATTGGTGTGACCTAACTTATTTAGTTTGATTCAGTAATGTTATTTTTTTTATTTGAATAAAATCAATTATGGATGGTTATGATGATTCTTTGCATGTGGTTTCATTTCAGAGTAGATTATCACTTTTAATCTTCTTGTCACGGTGCGTGCTGGGAGATGAAGCAAGGACTCAAGTGCAGGAGAAATGGTTGTTTATTTTAATAATAAAAATGAAACAAAAACAAACTCAAACCACCCCGAAAGGGAAAAACAGACAGGCAGGCCTAAAGCTGCACCACATGCAGACATGAAACACACACAATGAGAAATGACGGATCAGCGCAGGATGACAGACACCAGGAGAATAAATAGAAACCAAACGAGGAGGCTAACGAGGGAGACACAGGTGGAGCAACTTAAACTATAATGAGGTAACAAGATGGGAGGGGCACGACAATAGACAGGAAAGAGCACATGGCAACAGACAACACAACACAAGCCATGTGCTCACAGAACATAGTCATCTGGTGGCCCTCCTGGGCACACCCGCTGAAGACTGTGACACTTCTGTGGTACATGTATTTAACTATTCATTTCCTAAGACAATTACATAAACACAACCACATTCGTGTTACGAGAGTAGTAGGACTATAAGAAAAGGAATGACAATTTTTATCATGTTTGAAAGCGTATAAAAAATAGACAGAAAATAGAAAAAGAAAGATGGTAAGAATATCAAGCGATTCTTTATCGAATGAAAATTGAACTAAAATAAGAACTCACCAAACAGCGCATTCATTCTATATTCACGCTGAACAAGTCACTCCCGTAACATAATTGACATAGAAAGTATTGCACTGAGGTTATTTTACATGTGATATTTTGCCAGATGCACTGGCGGTGCATTTTCCATATATGACAGGCTACGTGAGGGTAAACTGTGTAAGTTCAAGTAATTGAAGTTAAGGGTAATTAATGCTTGTAAAATCTGAAAGTCTACTAATCTTTTTTTTTTAAATTAACTTTTGATTACATATATTTTTAACGTTTACAGTGTGGTGTACAGCGTACAGTTAGCGTTCACAGATGCCTTTCACAAGTAAGCAATGTGTGAGAAGTCTATTTTGCTTATTTTAGTAACATTTTTATAAAAAAAAAAAAATCCACCTCTTGTTTGTTAATATAGAATTTATTACTTTATTTGTAATACGGGAGATTATCATGTCGTTATTTGCCTGGGTTGAATGATTCTGCCTCGAACAATTAGGGGTAGGCCTAGCCTACACCATATTTTCAAATGACTGTAGGGTAAAATTGACGAAACCAGCAGACGTACCTGGGTAAATGTGTATCAGGTTATATAACTACTGCCTGAGCAAATTTAAATACTTCACTATCAGCAAACCTTCTTCGTTATGCCGCGGAAAGCATAGTTAAAATCGCAAAACAAACTCTCAGAATTTTTTAATGAAATGAATTTACAAGATTATGAGGCTGAACTGATCCATCTGGCTAAACCAGTAGAAATCTGTTGCATTTGTTGTCGCTATATTGAGCACTCTTCAGTGTTGCCAACATTTCCATCAAATACGTGACTACATTTTCTCGGTCTTGAAGTGATGTCAACAACAGAGCCATTTACGAGCCTCCTTTTCCATTCATTCATTATCAGTGCAGCTGGATATGACTTAGGCCAATTAAGGTTAAAGCATTAAAATTCGAGAAATGCTCTCTCCTCTTAAATAAACCCAATACCTGCCATATATTTAGTTTTAACTGGAGAGTTCTGAGCACGCTTCTGCTACCGGGAGAAAAGATGAACATGTGATTTTAACAAGAATGGGATGTTTGCGAGAGAAGCATGATTCAATGCCCTTATGATGTCCTAATGTCGCAAACATTAATAAATAAATAAATAAATAAATAAATTCATTCATTCATTCAGCTAGCTTCAAAACAAACTATGTAATAATCAACCAATCTTTTTATTTTTATTTTCTTCAAGTCTAGTCACAGTCACAAAATATAGAGGTATCGTAAGTGAATGAAATGATTGCTAAAACAGTTGTTCAGGAGTTAATTCTTCACTTTAAGTCTATGAAAGAACGTGATTTAAATTAGTGATTATAATCTTACTGAACACAAGAGGAGCTTGGTCATAGGCATAGCTCTTTTCTTGGTGGAGAGAAATGCCAACCCGCCTAAACAGACATTAACATGTATGGCAGTAAAATAACCAAATGTTATTGGCATGCAACATGCAACTCATGTGTGAAATTTTACAGGGCACTACAATTATGCTGACCTTATAAATCGGAGTTTTGGAAGAAACAGAGTTCTCTGATACTGTGCGCTCTAATTTATTCCATTATTTTCGGTGACACTGAAATCATTTACACTTTTATGTCGAGCTTTATATCGTAGCGCATAATTGTTTTAGCGATATGATAGGCCTACACTCAAAATATAAATTCTTAGACGCTTCTGTTAATTTGTGTGTGATTTAAAACACATTTTCTTGTTCTTTCTGGTTGCATTAAGTGCGAAAGTGAAGCTAATTTTGTGATTTTTGCGAGACTTGCTGACTTGAGGTCCAATAAATTCATCACTTAATTCTACACACATATCTCCATATCTTAGCTCGAAGTTCAGACTTTAGAACATCTGGTTGGTTGTGCGGGGATTTGTAATGGGCAGCTGCATAAGCCCGTTGGCACTCCAAGGATGCGATCATCATCCAATTGTGACCATCCGCGCGCTTATAGGCGATATGACGAAGCCATTTATATTTCAGAGTCGAGGTAAAAAACAATGCCTAATCGACTTCTGTCCCATTTTTGTTATGTATTTTAGTACCAGTGTGTTTCAGGATAAACACATGACCTGTGAAATGAAACCATGCGTTTACCTTGAGCTGCTTTCATTCATATAAAAATCAACATCAATATTTAGGCTATTAAACCATTTCATACCAAACCCGTAATTTTTTTTAAATTCATAAATATTTAATAACTTTAATCACCTTGACAGGAGGACGTGCAGTTTTTATATATTATAGCATGTTTGCAAAATTTTCGTGTTGAGAACTTGTGGACATATATAGCCATTACAGACATCTTCACACATTTGTTTTAGTTTCATTGTTTCTAATTGATCGGTCATTTGTTGGATTTTTTTTTTCAGCTTATAAATAAAATCGCAACAAGTGAGAGTAAATATGAAAATTATAAAACTGAATATGTTGTCTATTTTTTATTACATAATGTTACTGCTATAAAATGAATAACAAATGGGGGGTATTTTTTCATGCAAAAACTCTTGTCTGCATTTGGATTCAGTGAGATCTTATAGTGCTCCCATTATTAGCTCTACATGGCAACATAATAGGACTAACAATACAACAATTTTATTTTATTAATATTGTGTCTGATAAACCTGCTAGTTCAAAATTTGACACAGTAAAACAACAACAACAATTTAATTTTGTTCTTCAATATATGAAGTAATTATTTTTATAACGAAACACTGTTTGCAACGTGTTGTACCTCGGGATATGTGGAAATTTTGGCATAAGTTCAGCTCATTGGACCTGACAGCTCCGATAACAAACCACTTAAAAGGATAGTTTACACCCAAATTAAAAATGAACAATCATTTACTTACCTCCTCGTATGCATTTCTTTGTAGCACACACAAAAGATACTTTGAAAAAATGTCTGTTTTTGTCCATACAATGATAATAACTGGGTTCCAATGCCAATGCTGTTTGGACCCCAATGTTTTTTTTTTTTTTTCTCAAAATATTTTATTTTGAGTTCTGCAGAAGACAGAATTGCATACAGGCCTGGAACGACATGATGGTGAGTAAACAATAACAGAATATTAATTTCAAGTTCTATTTAGTACCATATTTTATTTTGAGTTCTGCAGAAGACAGAAATGCATACAGGCCTGGAACGACATCATGGTGAGTAAATAATGACAGAATATTAATTTCAAGTTCTATTTAGTACCACGTTATCTATAAGTGTTGGTTCGGGGGAAAGTCGTATGTAACAACTTATGATGTCTGCATTACTCTTTAATTGCGGAGTAGTAAAACTGAGGAATGTACATTGTTGATGAGTTTGCATGAACATTGCTGACATCTCCTGGCAATATATTGTTACTGCTTACAACTCAGAGGTTGTCCCATTGATTTAATGAACACTCTGATTTTCTTTGTGTTGTGGAATGCAATGTCAGTTCATTTCAATTTTGAAAGTAACTTTTGTCTAACACTATAAGATGTTTCTGTCGGAGAACACAGAGAGAGAGGGAGGGAGAAACGCGCAACTAAAGTAGTCAAATGGTGAATCCTAGGAGGTTTGCCCTTCACAGTCCAGCAAGGTCACACCAGATTTCATTGCGGAGCCTCTGATTTGAACACGACTTGGAATTTTACGATTCTGAAAAAGGCGCTCAGTCTCTCGATGACGACACCCACTGCGGGTTTTACGGGAAGCCTCTTTATTGAATTGTTCTCGCTCTGATAGTCATCCAGGACATTGGGCGTGTGTTCTTTGACTTAATTGTCTATTGGCGGCTGTAAAGCGTCACTGAAATACACAACAATAAAAAAATCACCCATGTCCATTGATAGAGATGTCTGTTCGCATATAAATGAAATATTAAATTCGAAGCTTTATTAGAAATGCATTTTAAAAAACATTTTAACTTCTTTTACATTATCAATTTAGGCTATATGATCAGGCCAGGTGACTGAAGTGCTCATTCTGCACAGCTCCGCTTTTTGTTCACTTCTCTGATATTATCTTTTTCATCATCCATAGGCCTACTTCTGTAAATTCATATAGGCTACTTAAAAACACACACAAATGAGATTCAGGCCATTCATAACATTGAATTAAATGAGTTCACGAGTCAGCAAAAGTTCTGTTTGATTCCGTGTGTAGTGAATTTAAATTAAGACAACGTAATGCATTTTGAGAAACATGCTGACAGACGCAAATATTTGCTTTCTCTTATTTTCTGTCTTTGTTTCCGTGTTCTTTTAACTAAACTTTGGTGCAATGCCTCCACCTTGTGGTCATTATATGCAATGGCTGTTGTGAACTGTTGCATGTGCCGGTGTCTTAAATATTTACTTATTGAAACAGGTATGGCTTCATTATTAGCTGGAAGAAAAAATATAAAAAATATAAACACTGCACATATAATGTCAGTATGCCTAATTACCTTAGCATAATAATTCTTCAAATTACTGCAAATTATATTACATTTGCATAGACTAAAAAGTTTAATATCCGCTTTGCATGCATTTTAGCACATTTACTCACTGTCCGTGTCTGTTTTGTAGTTTATTGGAAGATTTAATGTTTAATTTTTTTCATGCACAACCAGTCTCTTACATTCAAATTTGGTGCAGCACATTACTTTGAACGCATAATGCACCATAACACATAAACACCTTTGACGTTTCTTTGTTCTGTTCATACGTATATTGTTTGTTTAATTTATTTCATTAAAAAAATCTTTGCAGTTTCTTTGTGATTACACTGCCTCCTACTGGCAAAAGAAACCAATAGACGTACTCTTTGGAGGTGTACACAATCGATGAAATGAAATACAAGGTATCGTAAACGAATAACTGTTATTCATGACTCCAAAGGTCAAAAAGATTAGCAGATAAAAAGGCTATGATGTATGAGAAACACATTTAGGGAACGCCTCATTCTGCAGCGCATTAATTACACATTTGAATTTCACAGACGTCGGTTGATAACATTATAATTGTATTACACTATCCATTATTGCATTTGTTTCATTAGTTTTAAATATAATTAATATAAATAACAACAACATATATACATTATCTCTCTCTCTTTGCAATAAGTTCCATAATGTTAATATGAACGCCTGTGCATTTAGAAAAAGGCTAGAAAATTGTCTTTTGACATAATAATTTAGTTCTTAGACGTCTGTGTACTAATTCCAAAATGAAAAAATGTAAAAACATTACAGTTGACCCAATGTTGCAAGCAGTCCTCTCATGAAGCTCAGCTATTTAACAAAAATAGGTTTTAAATACTTCACTGAAGACAACAAGACGTACATCTGACGTTCATAGCAGAAAACATGCTGCTTTGATCAGATATGTAGCTTAATGTATTTGAACTTGTAATTGTTTGCAGAACTGGCATGGATCCTTGCACAGTTGTAGGTTTGTCTCACCGCCAAGATATTCGCTACGCATCTTTTGACAACGACTTGCAAAGCATTAATGGTGAGCGTTTTGTGCACAGATGTTAGTGAAATGATGTATTTTGTGATTCACATTAACAGATCCTTCCTCGCATAGCCAATTCCTCTGTGGCGCACATTTTTAAGGCTCCAAAGGTAACCGTTTGTATTGTATTTAAAGCAAGTAAGGCTGACGGAACCAGTTGCCAGGAAGGGGGCACACACAACAACTTTTGTATAGTCCTGTTTATCTTTCCAATTCTTGCTACACCTTAAACAATTTCTGCAGATTAGACCAGCCTATGGAAAGAAGCTGTTAATTATTCAACCACAGTCTTGAACTTTAAGAGAGAGAGAGAGAGAGAGAGAGAGAGAGAGAAACAGAATTAGCTAACTCCCCTCTCCTCTCCACATCAGAGATGTGCTATTTAGAGATGGCTTGGCAGTAAAACTTTACAGCAAATGGAGTGGCTTGGTTGTCATGGCAACAGTTATACGAGTTTGACCGAAGATCCTCTCACCAGTTGGAAGGGGCCAGCGATTCTGTTTGTGATTATAAAACTGGAATGTGTAGAATATAGGAAAATTCGATCAGGGTTCCTTTTCTTTCTGGCTTTTTGTAAGTGAAAAGGAGTCGAGGAAGAATGGCACACGGTATCTGGGATGTTTCTTAAAAAGCGGTTAGGCATGTCAGTCAGAAAATGTTAAATAGTTTTAGTGCAGCATGCCAGACAAAAAGTAAACAATCGCTCGAGACAGGTGATGTCAACGTCAAATCTTTACTGCAAGCAATCATTCGTGGGATATCGAAGGCCAAAGGCATTCATTAAGCTCTTTGCGCCGAAGCTATTTGGATTTATGAAAACGTATTCAATTTTTTCAGTTTTTATTCCAGTTGTGAAAGAGGGTCGGCTAAAGAACAAAGTAAGTGTATATTACAATCATACATGCATTGATTTGTAAATTGTTTATTTATCACCATATGGTGTATCCAGGTTATCCAGTGATTAAGATTGTGAGCATAGGCCTACTGTTCTGTGAGTGAAACGTCCAGCTATGTACCTTTTTAACTAAATACATTTGGGAATTAAATATATGACGATATGTCAGTGTTAGACATTTGAGACAAATGTTTATTGTATCATATTAATCGTCGATTTTAAACAAATTTTTTTTAAAAGATCTGTTATGAACTTTATTTCCTAGCATTATAATTTTTGCACTGGAGCAATTACAAAATACAGCATTGCTTTCCACTCTCGGGAAATAAGGATAGCAAAATATTGTGGTATGTAAACTAAAAAGACCTAATTTACAATATATTTGCTTTAGAGAATATTAGTCATTTATTTTGATTTTAAAAGCTGGACATTGAGCGCGCACTGCAGTTATAAGAAAAACTGCTTTCGCCCATCCAGAAACTATAATGAAATGTTTATTTTCTCGTCTAATATCTAGAGGAATATGTCATAAGCAAATTGCTAATTTGGTCACAAAAATCCAATCCTGCAGTTGAGGAAGCAAGTGGTTTGGCCCTGAGGTTCACGTGCTTGTGCTGATAAAAGCTGCTATGAAATGCACAACGTGAGAAGACCAGGCCGATAAATTCGCAAAGTTTTTAATAAATGTAACATTTGTGGATTTGTTGCTTGATGTTAATCGTATTAATGATACGTTAAAATAATTGTTTGTTGTGTATCAACATTTTTACCCTCTACATTAACATAGGTGAAGAAAGTCTTTCAATTTCTTGTAATCTTTTAATTCACATCTCGTAATATATAAAAAATGATCAATTTAACATCGTTTATCTACAGAATCTAGATAACTGATTGTGAGGACAAACCCATCTTTCTTAAACATTTCATTGATCTAGTTTTACAGAGTGTTTTTGTGTTCTCCTCCTATCTTGTTTTTCTGAAACAAAATAGACATTACATACTAAAACCTTTGGTACCTTTTAAATATTTGACCAAAACTAAATTTGACCGACAAAGTTTGCTATTTTACTTAGGCGTAATCTGTTTTGTTCCTCTTATATAAAATAAAGCCTAAATTACTTTGGCAAAATTAAAAATATAATATAACATTGCAGTTAATAAGCATAGTATAGCTGCAGTTATGTAATAAACTAAATTAATTCATTATTTTGACAGTATCTAGTATAATAAAAATAAGAACTATGTTTGTTGTTGTTGTTGTTATTATTATAAAATAGCGGGAGCTAATAAATTAATTAATTTGTATTAGCCTTCTGTGAATATAAACATTGCGTCCATTTAAATATTCGTGTTGTTCATTTTAGACTCTTATCATCAGTTTTGTTTGATATCTATCTAGTCTTTTTTTAAAAAAATTTTACTTTTAATGTCAGCAAATACAATTAGTTCATTTTTTTTGGTTAAATATTTATTAACAATATCAAATGCATCACGCAAAGCCCAGTGCGCAGTCCAGTATTTTTGTAACATGTATGGTTGACCTAATATGCAAAGTCATTGCTAAATTAGTTTAGTTCACCTTAACTATATATATACATAATATTTAAATCTTTTAAATCTTCAAATCTTCAAGATTAATACGATTGTCTTATTGTATGGGCTTCCAAACATTCCCTATGTAATCTGATAGTATTGACTTAAAAAAGGTGAAATCACAATGATTTGGGATGGAAGCTTGATGAAGCACTTGAATTAAGCAGTTCTGCAAGGGGAGGAGCTTGCCCGTGAACCCCAATCTCTATTGAGCTCGCATGCAGCAGAAGGAAACGTACGTGCGCCATACTCGTTGAAAGGCCAATAGTAAGGGACACTGTTGCCTTGGCCCAAAATATGCTCCAGCAATGTCATGCTCCGAGAAATTCTCTGCGGTGAAAGTCACACTGTCTAAAGGGGAAATCTTTCGATAGCACAGGTCTAAAGGATCCTTTGCGTGGGGCGTACGGAGGCTCACGTCCTAACCTGGACTGCCAAATCCAAAATAGCGGGACCACCCCAGCGTATTCGATCGCGCTTCAGACAGTAAAACAGGTTCAGACATCCCCGGTTGAGTAAGCCATGGCTCTGCCGAGTCACCAGTTTATCCATGGAGCTGTGAACTGGGATGGAGAGCACTTGAGTCCCGTCCAGGTTTCTCATGTCAGCGCGTGTCCCATCAGCGCTTCAAGTCGAAAAGAGGACCCCTTCTATTTTTCTGTGGACCCGACAGGGCAAGCTAGACAGCCTCTCGGCATCTCCGCCTTCAGCAGATTCATGACAGATATGGGCTCTCTGAACGGTCCAGAACCTTCTTTTTACTCCGGACACAAATTCCTATCACTCAATACCGACACGGATCCAGAGAGTACGTCGCTCTCTTCCCACTCAGACTCCCAACAGTTGCACAGTCTGTCTTTCTCCGCGCTTTCCCGTTCAGAAACTGACAATAAGCCCGATACGCATTATTTAACGATGGAAAGCACTAAATACCCAAGCCAGTGGAGTGAACGCAAAACCAACGGGAGCATCATTACCACACTGAGCATCAGTCAGAGAAGTAGAGACGACACACAGCCAAATACTCTCCAGACAGACTTTACCGGGAACGATATAACTCACAGAGAGAGAACGCAAGGTGGGTAAACAAGGTTAAAAGAGACAGCAGTGTTTAAAGCAAGCCCATCAAAGACCAAGACAAGATTTTATTAAATGTTTTCCTTTCCGAAAGCTGTTGAAGGGTGTAGCCACTGAGACACAAAGAGAACCAGGGCTTGAAAATGAATTTATTGCACCGAATTGCCCCAGACAGACTAAATTGCACGTCGTTTCTCAGAACATCAAAACAGCGGAAGGATCCATTGTCAACTGGAAGCCTTAGTGTGGGCCAGGTGTGGCATTGCTTTAGGACACTTTTTATTGATGTGAAACGAAGAAAGTCACTTCTGGATTCATTTAGTATATAATTGCTGAAAAGTGTGTGTAGCGTATATTAAGGATATATTTAAATCTAAGCCAACTTCAGCAGATTGGGAACAGCCACGTAAATATAATTTTATTATTATTTTTTATAACAATAGCCTACATGCGTTTTAAGGACTCTGTTAAGCGTGGGAGAGGCCTAACATTTCTAAAAAGTGTATGTGTGTGTGTGTGTGTGTGTGTGTGTGTTTGGTTAGCCATTTCCCCCAAATAGCCTATATCTGGAATATTCACTTGTTATGGAGGCCTATTTTATTTGTTTGGCCCGAAATGCAGTATTTTACGACATTTTTTATGATGCAAAACCTTTAACAAAACATTTAAGAACGAGTGAAAGTTATTATACATTAGAAAACTTTAAAGGTGACATGTAGGCTACATTCCTTTTCATCCTCTGGAATGTGAGGGCCAATACTTTTTTTTTTTCTTTTTTTTTCTTCTTAGGATTCGTCTATTTTATGAACCAGTTATTTGCAAAATATAAATGGTTCATGTCGGTTTAGTTGAGATAATATTTGCAACAAATGAACTACAAAATGTTTATGCAGTTCATATCCTGCATCGTTCTCTCCCTTTCTCCTCATTTTGATTTTCCCTTGCTCCCCCTCTCGCCGACCAACAGAGACACTGCGTAGTCTGTCTGTGCTGACATTATTTCCTGTCATAAAATGTCGGACACTGCCAGGTAATGGCCGCGAGAGTCAAGCTCAGTGGCTATTTGCTCACTGTGAAGGGCGACTATATAATAGCCTTGTCTCTCTTTCTCTTTTTATCTGAAGACGTGACTTTAGAAAACGCTGCAAATGGCTGGCTGTCGGCGAAAGCAGGGAGGAAGAAGCGATGTCCTTACAGCAAATACCAAATCTTGGAGCTGGAAAAAGAATTCCTATTCAACATGTATCTGACTCGCGAGCGCCGCCTGGAGATTAGCCGGAGCATAAATCTCACCGACCGCCAGGTTAAGATTTGGTTTCAGAATCGCAGGATGAAACTGAAAAAAATGACTCGAGAGCACCAGACAAGGGACCCTGGCACAAATGTCACTGTCTAGTTTGTTATGTAAGACGGTTAAAAAGAACTCAGCGCACAAATCACTGCAGTTATCATCCGTTGCAAGTGGATTGATGCAACTGCTGCTTCTGATGGATTAACAGGAGGAAGCGATCAGTAAGATCTTACTAGGTGTTTCAAAATATGTGTTCTATAAGGCAAATGTAAGGGAGATTTTAATACCTCGCATGAAGATGAACAGAAAAGTGTAACGAAATAAGAAGACAAGTCTTTGGCTATTCGATGAAAGCTTGTCATATTCACACAGGCCCATGAACAGTGTTTATTGATGTCGTTTAGGTTCTGGTCAACTTTTCATTGTACGAGGATGATTTGTATTTATTTATTTATTTTTTACAGGTTATGAGTGTTACAGCGGTTGTTTTTTTTTTTTTTAGATAGGGCATTTTATATTTTAGGTAACTAAATTACACTCGGACACTCCCGAGTAAAAAAATGAAATAAAATCATAAAAGGAAATCCATTATCAGAGGAGTTACATCAAGCACAGGTACTGTTGTTTTGTTTAAAATGTTGTTTGTTGTCTAGTCGTTATATTGGTTCGAGTGAAAAGGCACAAATTTTCTTCTTATGGTGTAGCATGGTCGAATGTATAACTTAAACTGTGATTCTTAAAAATTCTGTTTTGAAAAGCAGTGCATTTTAAAATAAAAGTTACGTGACCATAAAACGTTTAGTTTGTATATTAAGTACGGTGGTCACTTTGAAAATGACCTTATCGGCAGTGTTCTAATTTAGTATTGTGACAATGCATTTTGAAAAACAAGTAGACCTATAAAGGTCATATTTAAAGGTGTAATACAAGCTTTCAATTTTAAATTAGGCCTACTTATTTTTTAATTTTTGTTTTATACAATTCAAGAATTCAGTTCATGACAACTTATAGCTTGGAGAGACGAAGAACCTGGCATGAAGCTTTCTTTAGTCTTACAATTAAAGGAGAAGGCATTTGTCAATTGTATCAATTACAAAACTTTAATCACGAGCTGACTGTGAACTAGTAATTATTGTATTATTAGATATATTAACAGATTTTGGCTACTTGATTTTGGGTGTAGAATAGATAAGAAAAAGACATTTGAGTTTAATTTGAACAAAACCTTTTGAAATTCAATTTGATTGATAGAATACGTGGAGTCCTTGTCTTAACACTAAATCCAAACGAAAAGAAAATATATTATTACTATTTTTTATTAATTTTATTATGGCTATATAATTTTTTAACCAGAGATATAAAACATATAATGTAAGTGCATCACAAATGCAAATTATATTATCTCTGGGATCAATTTCTTGTAAATTCAAAATGGAGCTCCTATTTGAATTTTAGAAATTAAGGTGAAGTTATATTTACCCATCTGGATTCATTTTACGTTCTGCTTTCATCTGCATTCTCTCAAATATCTCATGGCTGCATTAACAGACCTATATTTGAATGGGCGAAAAATATTGTGAGCGCTTTCTTGAGTATTTTATATGTGCACTAAGAAGTGTTAACCGGATATTTATTTTTAATTTTTATTTTATTTAGTCATTTAGCAGACGCTTTTATCCAAAGCGACTTACAAATGAGATATAATATAAATATAAATATATAAATATAAATATATTTATATTATAAATATAATATATTTATAATATAAATGGGATATAATGTTTTATTATTAAATTTGTATTGTGTTATGAGATGTGCTATATTTTTTGTAGGTTTCAATTAAGTGAAGATGAAATGTATCAGTTGTTCACTTTTGTTCCATTCTGTCCGAGAGTTTTCGTCGCGTAAGAAATAATTCTGAATATATGCTGATGTTGCTTGACTTGATACAGTTCCTCCTCTTTTGTCTAAGCCAGTCTTTGCTTTGGTGAACCGCCATGTTGAGAAGGGACAATCCCCAACGTCATTGGCCAGGCAGGGGGCTCTTTTTATAACAGGGGGCAATAGACCCTTTTATTGCCGACAGTCTGGCGAGAACCGGATATGCTTGTGAACTTAAATTACTTTATTTCAAGCAACGTCTTTAAACAGTTCTCGCTATCTCCTTTCCCCGCAGTGGGTCAGAAATGTTCCAGTTGATTTCTTGAGCTTTTAGCTCTAGTGCCCTCTAATACGGTTCCTCAGTTAAACGGTGCTCTGTTAGAGGACATAGCACTGAAATATGAGTGCTCATCTGGTTCAGTACTTTTGGACGCTAGACTGCTGGCAGCCATTCAGGTCTTGCCTTTGAACACGGAGAAGACCAAGCTGGTCTGTGATTTAGGTAGTTTCAAGTTGTTGGGCTGGACGTTTAATTTCACAGGAACCTGAAACTGCCTGAATTGCTCCAGTTAAACACACCATTATCCGTTCAACGTGGACTGAGGATACAGTGCCGCCTTCATTGAAAATACGTACTTAATAATAAGTTGTAAATGAGCGATTCTTACAGATCATGCTCATGTTATTATTGCAGCCATTACATCGCGTTATTTCTTTCTTTGACATATTACTTCCACACTCCGTATCTGACACACACACACACACACACACACACACACACATATATATATATATTTACACACACACAATTTATTATTATTTTTTTTTTTATGCTGAACACTTGGCTACGAGCAGTAGTTAATAAATCTGTTCACCCACAACACTGCGTTTCTTCGATAATTTCCCCCTCTATTTTCACAAAGGCCTGTTTTTATTCCGCGCCGGTGAGATGGAGTCCTACACCATTTTAAAACACATTTTAAGTTTTAAAAAACACAATGCCTCAATTATATATTTAACTATTATAGAAATATTCAAAAGTTTTAGGACACTTAATGTTAATCAATTGTGATCACCTGTAAAGTTTTGCAGTTAGAGTAGAATGAACATATTTTCATACTATATAATATAAACACATATTTCATATTATAATTTTTTTTTACAAACACCTGATCTCTGAAAAAACGCATATATATATCATATATCATATATCATATCATCATATATCATATCATATCATATATATATATATATATATATAATAAAAATAAAAATAAAGTAGGGGCACTTTTTTACCCCAAATACCATACTTTTACATATTCTTTCATTATTTAAAAACTGTTGCTTTAATTATCTTAAACAAAACTGAAAGTATATAATATATATAATATAATATGCATATTTTTAGCCTCGACACTGAAATATAAAAAAATTGGCATTAATTAGATAAAATTAGATAGGTTTAGAACATATCTCATCAATTCGGTTGTTTCAGATGCTTTTGTATTAAGAAATCCACAATTAATGGCAAATTCACACCATAATTTTTGTCATAAACGCTTTATCATATGATAAATTTGATTAACTGTGATATTTTTCTAAGGCAAACTCATTAGAGCAGTAGGAAAAACTTATTTTAGATGTATAAAACTTAAAGCTGCATTTGCTGATGATTTGAAATACAGTGTGGTAACGTTTGCAGAGTACCTGTGGTGGCCAATAGCCTGCAACAATATTCTGACAATCAGTCAATATGCTATCATTGCTGAAGTCATTGGTATACCAGCAACAACTATTGCCAAATTGTAGTTTTAGAAAGTTTTATCCTTATGTTATGTATTGCTTGCAACATATAAATGTCCTGCACGAATGCTTGCAACATGTAAATTATGATTACAACTAGCTATAACTAGCTCACGCCATACAAGAAACTCTCCATATTGAATGTGAGAGGTGCAGTTTAACCTTCCAGTTAAGGTCCTCTTCTACACTGAATAAAACGAGAGTTACAAACAGTTATGAAACGGTGTTCATATTAAGACATGTTAAACTTTGCCTTGAAGAGTTTTGACAGCAGAGCACAGATACATTTATCTTTGTTGCTGATGCTTTTTGAGTAAGCCTATTTGGAATTTCATGACAAAATATCAAACATAGCCAGAGTGTGGACAAGGAAGATACTGAGACATGCTCAACGGAACCTAACCCTATAACGGTATTCAAAATAGTCCTACAAATTACGTTACTCTTGTTAGATATTTATTTGAATATAGGTGTGCTGAGATGCATCTTTGTGATTAATATTTGTTTGAATTAAATTTTCTTTGCTCACAAGAGTTGATTCTTTATAAACAGGAATATGTAAAAAAAAAAAAAAGTGGTCACATACGGCAAACAGTAGCTAGCTTCTCTAAACAAAGGTTTCACTACTAAAAGAAATGCTTAGCTTAAAGGCTAAGCATTTATTTTAGTACTGAAACTTGTATGCGTGACAGTATGCCTCAATTTTTTCTAAGACTGTCACATGATACATTTTAACTAGTTTGATAATATGTGGTATATGTTCCGGTATGCTCTTATTCGTAGAAGCCCAATATTACATAAGGAAATATGATCCAAATCGATTACAGTGTATGATTAAAGTGTAGCTTTCAATACACATTTTTTTAGATTATCTTTCCTTTTCTCTGTGTAATTCCAACAGAAGGCAGAGACATTTTAATTCAACGTGAAGTAATGCACCGGCGACGGGTTGATTTTTTACAGGGTGTTGTTAAATGCCTTTTTAAACGGCTAGGTTGTGATTTAAGTGTGCAGCCTCTTCCTGATGTAATTAACATTTTAGAGGTTTTAGAGATTCTATAGCACAACTTATTGCACAAATGTATCTTATTATGCAACTTGCCCTGTTTACGCATATACAGGTGTAGTTAATAAAATTAGCACGAAGCTAAGTATGGGCTATCTAAAGTCACAATGAACTAAGATGGTAATAGTTGCTTTAATTGTCTTTTTTCAGTTAACTCTACAGTACCTGTAATGTTTTTTTGTAGAAAAATGATTTGCTATCGTTCTTTTGCTGAGGCACAACAGCATCATAGGCTCGATTTATTCTTGTATGTTAAGTGGCAACTATTTATTGGGCACGGCCAACACACACAGCAAGTGCTGAAATCACAGTTATATTGTATTACATTGATGGTCCAAGACATTCACCACAGACAGTGAAATACTTTCTGAAACATTTGCCTTTTTGCATGCGTAATTCAGAATTTCTGTTGCAAAATGTTGCAGAGAGAGAGAGAGTAGAATTGACTGGTGTGTATTTGAAAAAAAAAAAAGAATCTTGTTTATTTGTGTGTGTGAAATGAGCGATTGGATGGAACACTACAGTGGAGTCGTTCACGGTCCTCGCCACAGGCAGTATATCAGGCCTATAAAAATCAAAGCTGCCTGATGTAGTATTTTATAATAGTATTAAACGACCAAAAAAGTTCAAGTAGTTTCTTCTATAAATGCAAGGGGATTGTCGCACGGTGGTGTTTAATACCCTCGTTAAGAAAAAAATGACTGTTAATTTCCCAATAAAGCTGTTCATTATCTCAACGTAGGCCTACTCCTATTACTACAAGAAGGAAGAGGTTTGCCTTCTCGGAGGTTTAGAGGTTTAAACACGTGGGGGTATAAAATATTTTAGGAAAAAAATTGGTTGAGTAAACTTTATAAGCAAACGTCACTTGGTTTTTGTGATACCTTTCAAAGTCCTGTTAAATATCTCCATAAATTGCCTATATTAAATAGTTATTGTCATACATTTTATCAAGCAAATATGATTAAGCTCCCGTTCAGCACTTATGCTGTATAGATCACGATATAATGGCACATCAATTCATAGAAAAAAATGTTCTCTCATTTATTATTGTGGGCCACTGCTCTGCATATGCTTTTTTAAATATGTCAAACGTTTCATAATTTAAGTTGACATTTTCCCGACTGCTTGTATATATCTGGAGATATATGGACACACTCCCATTTTGCATATTGCATAAACAAGACAATTTATTTAGATGGGAAATATAGAGAGCGCAAGAGGAGGAGAGCTCCGTACAGCCTCTTGGCGGATTGATTTACACCCCATTGACGCTTTATCAGGCTCGCGAAAAAAGTCTGACCAATCACTTCGCTCGGAGCGCACACCATAGCAGCCCGGCTCTACTTCGTTGGCGAGCGAGTAGAGAGGAGTACCGTAAAGAGGGGAGTAAAGCACATTTCTATTGTACATGTTTTCCTTTTAATGAACAGTACGTTATATAATGTCCGAGAATGTCAATTTCTGGAACTCTAAGCAACTACTATGTCGATTCTATTATAAGTCATGAAGGAGAAGATCCGAACGCGTCCCGCTTCTCCCATGTACAGTACTCCAGCACTAGACAACCGGGACCCGGCGAGCATCCGGAGTTCCCCTCTTGTAGCTTCCAGCCCAAGCCTTCAGTGTTCAGTTCGTCATGGAGTCCATTCAGTTCCCACGCGTCCAATGGCCTACCAGCAGTCTACCATCCGTACATACCGACGCAGCCAGTGCCTTCAACGGATACTCGATACCTCCGCACATGGCTTGACTGTGCTCCGAGAGCAGAGCCTCTGCCCGGGCAAGGACAGGTCAAGATGGAGCCGCTCCTGGGACATCTCGGGGAACCACCGAAACTAGTCGGGCAGCATGAGTATATCTTGGAGTCCTCTACAGCACGGGAGATGAATTCTGGTCACAGCGCTGGGTTTGAAGACAATAAGGACATATGCGAAGGCAGCGAGGACAAAGAGGGACCGGATCAAAGTAAGTTATAAACCTAGGAAGTGAACACTCTGTAAAGCGTTTAATGCTGTCATAAAACTAGAACAAAGCAACGGAGAGCTACAGACGCCTCACGCAGCCAAGTATGATCATGTAACATTCTCAAGTCTTCGCTTGCATGTAGGGGTTTTTAATCGAGTCTGTATTTTTACCCAGATATGTTTGATTTAGCCATGCTATACATATATAGCATCGCTGACGACTGTTTTGCTTTGCCCAGTTGGAGTCACGTAGAGGATTCACACCTTTATAAAACAAGCTTTCATTTTCCCAAATCATGTTATTTGCGTTTATTTCATTCTTGAGTAACTTTTAGTATATTCTTTCTCTTTCTGTCTCTGTTAGAGACCCTTATTTGCGCGTCAATGCACTTTAGTGCACTAGCCAGTTTTAGGTCGGCTGTAAACAGCTTTTTCGTGCAATGACTCCCCAAATTGTCTCTTAGTTATACTAAATAGTGCAGATGTTGGTCTTATGTTTAGTAGGTCTTGGTTAGCAAAAAATATTATAACGCTTATTCGCTTTTCATCTGAATCTATCTAATTCTATTTATGCGGAACTATTATTGACTATATCACAGAGGTGAAGGTATAGTTTGAATACCACAAAATAAATGTAATACTGAATATGTTTTTAATGGTAAATCTGGCTGCTGGGGTGGGGGGGGGGTTGTATGTTTTTCCCTGATCTTGCCTGTTTTTGAACTCCCTCAAGAGTGGGTTTGAGCCGGTGCAGAGAATAATCCACAGAATTCCAGCTCATAATCATGTAAGATTGTTTATTGCTAAAGTATTCCAACAAATTCAGAAATGCAGCTAAATTCTTAGGGATTTGTTCAACGATCGTTTTCGATTTTGTCGCAATGAATTTGAAAAGGCCATTGATTTTAATTCGTGAAGTAGGCTGCAGCACTGCGAAGTGCGAACTAATGGAATTGTGCGCAACAGAAATCCCCAATGTGCTACCCCGGGCTGCATTCCAGAATAAACTGTAGGCAAAGGCAATGATGTTGGGATTTACACGTCCCGCTTTGTGCTCATGGCTGCCCATGAGAAGGAAAAAGTTATAGGTCTCAAGTCTATTAAGTGATCAGAGGAGCCAACATCCCCATTAATCGTACGGGAGCTCTTTGGGATATGTTGCGTTAAAAAAATTCTCAGAGTAAAATACGATTCAGTCCAATCATGCGCAAATGCAATAATAAGCGTCCTAAGGTCAGAGGTCCATTGTCTTTGTGAAAACGTTTTGATCAAATTGACTAGAGGCAATAAATAAATAAATTCTAAACTTTGTGTAATTTGTGGATTTTGATTCATATTTATTAATGGAAACACGCGTCACTTTCCTCATCATATAGCATGACCCTCTTAGTGTTTCATTGTTAGGGATCACGTCTCGGTCCTGTCTCGTAAGTCGCAAGGTGTCCGCAAAGACGTGTCCGCGAGGCCTGTAGTTGACATGACACGCGCATTAATCATTTTAGATGCGTGTATCTCATCCCATGATTATAAAAATACAATTGCGATTTGGGATATCCTAGAAAGCTGATGTACAACTGACGTGTATGTCTGAAGCGATGGAGTTGCACGCATAGGATGGGAAACATCTATAAATACGTGGCTTTTTCTAACCTGCTAGCATACACCTTCAAACTGTCTGAGCCCCTGAAAAGTGAAGTTATGTGCCAAACGTTGAATGTTTTTCATGCAAATATTATGCACTTTAAGAGAGCATAAAGCACCACCATGGTAGAAATGTTCCCTTGACGTCATTTAACCCACAGAGGTACAGAAGGCATGCACAGGTGACATCAATTTCGTCATCACAGTGAATCTCCAATCGCTGTAACATTCAGCTTCTCCGTGTGCATGTCAACAAAAGTCAGCACAACGGAAATTTTTCAGCCTCCCATCTGCATTCCCGACCAAACCACTGAGGGAGAAGACGCCTCGTTAGAGATGCTCTTCCTCCGTAATTCATCCCACATTTCTCCCTAAAAAGGAGATAATCTCATGTCACATGTGACCACATTTTACAGTGCATTCCAGTATGGTTAAACTCCCTGTAGAGTTCAAAATTAAACCTTTCTTTCCCCTCAGCCATTTTCTTCTTATTATTTTTTTCTTTAAAGAAAACTTTATATTATTCAGTGCTTTCACATTCTCCTTTGCAGGGAGATGAATGACACGGATTATCACAGGTGAATTTAGGTGGCCTCTTGTACAAAGTTGTTGCTTATTGGTGGTGGTACAGTTTAAGCATAGAATTGTATTACTGCGTCTCAAGTTAATACTTTGATATTGCTTTGCTTTCCTTGTTTTCATAAATCATAGTGTTGGTTTACATGCATTTGTAAGTGATGGCGCCCTAAAGCACTTTATTTTAATAATATTCATTGTCTTCGTGAAGACTGTAACTTTTTTTGAGTGTATTTTGAAATGTGTTTCATGTTGGAATCTGTACTAATATTATGATCTACTCTTCTTGTTTTTGACTGTCATTTGCAGAGGACCCATCTGCCAACTGGTTACACGCTCGATCATCCCGGAAGAAGCGATGTCCATACACGAAATATCAGACCTTGGAGCTAGAGAAGGAATTTCTGTTCAATATGTACCTTACCCGAGACCGGAGACACGAGGTAGCTCGCCAGCTGAACTTGACAGAGCGACAAGTAAAAATATGGTTTCAAAACAGAAGGATGAAAATGAAGAAAATGAATAAGGACCAGCCCAAAGAATAATAACGCAGACTGGTGCCAGGCGTTCAAGCAGTTTACAAAAAGTATTTTAAATCTGGAAGCTGATGCAAGAATGTTTTACTGCATCAAAAAGGAAACGCACACGCACACGCGCACTCACACACTATTTTCTGTAGGACTGGACAGTGTTAAGCATATACAGTATAAGGAAGAGGTGAGATGATGCAGAGGAGGGGGAAACCGTCTTGCCATCTCTCCCTTCTGTTATTGCATTTTATGACTTGAGTGAAAGAAACACTTCACCAGGAAATAAACAGGTGATAAGGAACTGTTTCAACAGGCTAAGAACAGCTGAAATATTGTGCTTTTTTATAAAGTTGCTCTCTATAATTCTGCATTTTTCATCATTCCTTTTGTCATAGACGTGTGCTGATATAAAATGTATTTAACAAAACATAAGACTCATTCAATATACAAGGGAAGTTTTGCTTATCTGTAAAGCATGTTCACGTATTTGCTAAAGACGTGAGCTCTTTTTTACAAAATTATTATTATTATTATTATAGCGGAATATTAACAGCCTTTAGTTCGTAGTGTCTATATCATCTGTGAAGCAGTTATTGAAGAGTGCGTATATGCTAACGGTTTTCAAAAACCTTTTGAAGTTTACGATATTATAAATTAGCTCCTTTTGACATTTACTTGTGCGCAGAGATTTGTGGTAGAGGCACACTTATAAATTGTCTTGGTTGATTCGAATGTACTAACAGTAGTAATAATAATAATAATAATTTCTAATATTGCTTTCAGATCTTTTCTTTATAGCTTCTACTATAGTTTCGTTCAATAGTGTTTGTATCATTTGGGGTCAAAAATCAAGATTCAAACTGAAGTAATTAAACACGAATGAAATTAGTTGTTTTACCTACTTTTTTTTTGCGTTCAGATATCCCAAAATAATCCTTTTGAAAATTAGAGTGCAGGTTCCGAGTGTATGTATTTGTAGCGTGCCAGTAACCATAGAGTTAATTCGTGCTGAAATGTATAACAACCTTTAATACAGATTCGGTCGCAGTTGTTTACATAAATTTGCGCATGCCTCGTATTGTGTAGTTTTCTTATGTATGTGTTATTGAAAAAGCTCGTATTAATTCGAATCTGTTTTATGTGCGGTCTAAGGATTGTTGTTTTAATTTATTGTAAATACGTTAATTAATAGTTTTTTTTTTAAATGGAATGTTTTATATGTTGTAAAAAATAATGAAAAAAATTATTCATACTTGAATGAGCTGATACACGTAACCTTTTAATTTTCCTATTTTGTTTACACGTTCCATGTAGGCTATATGTCCAGAATCATGTCCGTTGTCCATTGTCAGTGATGTTTTTCTGTATTTGCTCGTTCCTTCATATTGCTTTGTTGGTTTAAAGGTTTGTTTTATGTTTTTGTGATTTGACTTTACGGAAATCGAGCGCGGCAATCTTCAAATGTCAATCAATTCTTAAACTGTCTGAGGCCATTGCAACTTTTTCCCACTTTTTTGACGCACGTCCAGTCAGGAACACACACACACACACACACACACACGCACTTTTTGTGCTATTTTCTAACACGCTTGTTTCATGGCTTCTGTACATTTATTAAAAAAAACAAATCATTACAACACCAGACTTTAACTCGCAACGCAAGATCTAAATTGTTTTTGTACACGACGGCTCTGTCTCTTTTTGTGTCATTGTTTTGTTGTGTTGTTAATCTGTGCTATTGCACTGTTGATGCTGGACTCATTAAAGTTTACATATAGACCACACACAGGTATTGTCATTTCTATGGACAGAGCTAATAGACAGGTTGGTGAAAGTTACCCAAATACAATATAATTTAAAATGAAATGTTTTTTTCTCTCTCTAAATGAGTGCACAGCCTGATGTATCACTGCAACAAAAACTCTCTCGAAATCTAAACATTCATCATGTAATTAAAATAAATATACTTGGCTGTGCATGATGTGTGTATCTTTGTGTTATCGAAACTAGCCCGACACATGGACATAGATGCATATTGGTGAAATTTAAGTCTTTGCTGCTTTTTTGTGTGCATGTGTGTATGTAAGTAGCCTATGTATTTATTTATTTATTTAGCACGTCAACTCTTTCCCTGATTTGGCACAATAATTGCCCTTTATGTTTTTTGATTGTAAACCAGCCCAAACTTTATCTCGTCCTTTTGTGCTGTAGCGAAGGACATGCTGTAGTACTCTACTTTAATGTTTACTGCATTTTATAATGAGTCATATGTTGTAAATATGTTATCGTGCGTTCGAGCATTCATCTTGAATCGGAATGAAGAAACGTGCAGCTCATATGTGGAAAGACGAATTACTGAGAATAACCATGACACATCTTTGCTTTGGCTCTCTTCTTAACGTATTATTTGATTCCCTTATGATATTTGCGGCGTTACATTTGGCTATACCGCATCCTCCAGATGCAAGCTATGCATCAAGAGTCAAGAAGGATATTTTGCTTGCAGAGGCGATGCATAATAAATTATGCAAACTAAAAGGGATAAGGTAGGTCTAAATGTTGCAGGCTCTGAAGTTCTAGAGTAGACACTCAATAATGTAAGACGCGAGGCCCACTTTTAGCAGAGAAAATGTGCATTTCAAATGCGACGGTAAATATGGCCATATGCAGTTGCATAGCAATAATAAAAATAAATAAATAAAGAATACAATGATTTGACTACAAATTTAGACAGTCAAGGTTCTACCCATTATGCAATTGACACAATTGCAAATAGAAAGAGGAAGGAAGACAGCTTTAAAAAAAGTTCGGCATTCAACATATTGCAACAATTAAATATTTTTGAAGACATTGCCAGTTGTCCTGGCTCACAGATGTGTGTACGAATTAAGCCTTCGTCACATATTAATTCAGCATAAGTCTGTCCTGGTGATTCTAGAGCTGAGAAGATATTTTGAGTCCTGCCACACCATTAACGCCCTTTATTTTGGTGTTTTGAAAGGAAACAAACAGCAGAAAGGATGTACGCTCGATGTTCGAAGGAAATGGGAAGTCGACTGTCATAAAAAAGAGAAAGAAATTCAATGTGGTGTGCCGCAATAAAATAATATGACTGTAATAAAACTTTATAGGGTATACATTTCTGAAGTTTAAGAACTAAATGGCTGTAAAGCAAACACTACGCGAGAAAAAACGGAAGAAATTGTGAAAAACGTTTCAGGATTCTAATAACTGTAAGGCAAAATAATTTGCGTAAACACTGTGTCTCCGTTGGGGGAGCCTGTTTTTTTCTTCCCCTTTCTCGCATTTGTCGTTTATTGTGTACAGCGTTTGTTCTTTAGCCGTCCAGATTCCTTACAGAGTAAGGGGTCGGGATGGGTGAGATCTGGACTTCCACATGAGAGCCCTGAGTCCAATTCAATCGACGCCCACCCTTTGTTCCATTTCCGAACGCACTACAGCCCTTATAGCGGGCCATAAACTGCCGCAAAAAGGATTTCTGGCGAGACGTCTGGGATGACCAACGCTAATTTGTTTACAACCTTTGGGACCGGGCTCGACTCTTTTGTAGGTATACATCCGTTTGTGCCTTGGTGATACAAAGGCCGACTGCTAAAGAAAAATATTTCATTCTCTCAAAATCAAAACCACACATTACATTAAATTTCGCATAGATTCCCTAAAATGTTCACTATAGTTTATTATTTATAGTATTTATAACATTCAGTTTATTGTGTTTATTAGCTGCTTTCATGTAGTCTACATGAATAGCAAAAAGAATTTAAGAATTATAACTATGTCGTGGTGTGTGGTTTGGTGTTGTATAGTGTAATATAACTAGCTACCTACATTATCAATGATGCGAATAATAATGTAATAAAGCTTTCGAATAAATAGAAATCTAAATATTTCTTAAAAAACACACACACACACACACACACACACACACAAACACACACGTATAATTGATCTCTGTGGTCAGAAGCTTTTAAAGCCTGTCAGTATTGACAACTAACAAAAGGAAAGTCAACATAATGATGATGATTACTAATAGTATTTTAGTGATGC
>NW_015654499.1:421085-500197 GCF_001515625.1 Sinocyclocheilus rhinocerous
AAAAAAGAGAAAGAAATTCAATGTGGTGTGCCGCAATAAAATAATATGACTGTAATAAAACTTTATAGGGTATACATTTCTGAAGTTTAAGAACTAAATGGCTGTAAAGCAAACACTACGCGAGAAAAAACGGAAGAAATTGTGAAAAACGTTTCAGGATTCTAATAACTGTAAGGCAAAATAATTTGCGTAAACACTGTGTCTCCGTTGGGGGAGCCTGTTTTTTTCTTCCCCTTTCTCGCATTTGTCGTTTATTGTGTACAGCGTTTGTTCTTTAGCCGTCCAGATTCCTTACAGAGTAAGGGGTCGGGATGGGTGAGATCTGGACTTCCACATGAGAGCCCTGAGTCCAATTCAATCGACGCCCACCCTTTGTTCCATTTCCGAACGCACTACAGCCCTTATAGCGGGCCATAAACTGCCGCAAAAAGGATTTCTGGCGAGACGTCTGGGATGACCAACGCTAATTTGTTTACAACCTTTGGGACCGGGCTCGACTCTTTTGTAGGTATACATCCGTTTGTGCCTTGGTGATACAAAGGCCGACTGCTAAAGAAAAATATTTCATTCTCTCAAAATCAAAACCACACATTACATTAAATTTCGCATAGATTCCCTAAAATGTTCACTATAGTTTATTATTTATAGTATTTATAACATTCAGTTTATTGTGTTTATTAGCTGCTTTCATGTAGTCTACATGAATAGCAAAAAGAATTTAAGAATTATAACTATGTCGTGGTGTGTGGTTTGGTGTTGTATAGTGTAATATAACTAGCTACCTACATTATCAATGATGCGAATAATAATGTAATAAAGCTTTCGAATAAATAGAAATCTAAATATTTCTTAAAAAACACACACACACACACACACACACACACACAAACACACACGTATAATTGATCTCTGTGGTCAGAAGCTTTTAAAGCCTGTCAGTATTGACAACTAACAAAAGGAAAGTCAACATAATGATGATGATTACTAATAGTATTTTAGTGATGCTGGTGATACAATAGTGCACAAGAACGCAGCCCAAATAAAAAGGGGACGTATTTATGCATGGAAATGTTATTTCGTGGCCTGAATACTTTTTTTTCCTAACGTGTGTATGTAATTAAAAATAATACGTGAAAGGCCGCTAGCATCATCTATTATTATTAGCCTGTTGTTGTTATTATTATTATTATTAGTAGTAGTAGTAGTAGTAGCAGCAGCAGCAGGTTTGGTAATGGTACTATTAATAGCGGTAGTAGTAGTTGTGCATTAATATAAGAAGAGTGGAACCCAAATAAAAATTGCACATCATGGACGGACGGAATGCTTTTTGAGCCTCATTCTAAATGTTAAGCTTAATACAGTTAAAAATATTAACAAAATTCTAGTAAGACAGAAAAAACTTTAATTTTTTTAACGGTTTAACATTAGTGTTAGTGTTCCAAACCTACTTAAATTACTTTTCTCGATATGATGAAAAACACACAAGACTCGATCCTATAAGTGTCGGTTTTTAGATGGATTTCTTGTTATAGAGAATGAAAATAAGTACTTAACATCATTGAATTTGCACTTACTGAGCTGTTAATTCGCTCATTCTGTTTTTATGTCCGTTGTTTATAGAACCATTAGCTTTTGAACTTCCGTTTCATTACAGCTGAATTTGCTCATGGAGTAGGCCTAACACACAATTGCCGCTTGATGGCAATGTTGTTCCATCAAAAAGTGTCTGGCTGGCCACCATCCACCCCCAAACCGGAAACGCTGGGGCCAAAACATTCGCAAACATGTGCGGTATTACACTTGACTAAAGTAAGATTCACACAATTTCCCTGTGTTACAGCGGAGCTTTGAAAAAGACGAAGAACATTAACTTCAGAGGATTCTTAATCTATGTGATAAAGATCCTGAAAAACATCTTTGAGTACTAATGAATGTATCTTTAAATGTTAGGATACGCAAACTTAGGATGTAATAATTAATAATGCATTTTTGTAATTCTGTTTTAACTTTTAATCCTAACAAAACAGATTATTAAACGTTTTCAGTTTGGCTTATTGGAAATGATTAGAGCAATGATACAGTTCTAAAGAGCAGTGATTGTTTTAAATGGTAATATAATGATTATATGATTAAATAAGATATAAAGTCACCACACAAAACTTGGGTTAGCACATGTTTTATTGGCAGCAAAAATAACAAAAACAAAACAAAAACACACATCACTTGACTACTGCTATTGCAGTGAAACTATAGAAAAAACAAACAAACAAACAAACAAACACACACACAAACAAAAACATACAATAGTATGACGTTCTCTGACACCATTAATTTTATTATTAGATTCACTAGCTATATACCCACATATTCATGTAATGGAAAGTCAAATTACAGAAAATATTTACAACAGAATGTCTGTCATTCTTAGATGCATTATAGCCTATTTTACTTTTACATCAGAATTTAGCATGCGATATTCTAGATTTTACTAAAGCCGAATCATAAGCTTTACTGGTCAAACGTAAGAAAAAATGTATACACTTGGTGAACTCCTTGTCCTTGTTAAGAGAATAAACGTTTAATAAGTGTAGAACAAGATGTGCGTGACTACCGTTTAAGATTAACTCGTAATATAGAATATATATATATATATATATAGATTATATGATTAAATAAGATATAAAGTCACCACACAAAACTTGGGTTAGCACATGTTTTATTGGCAGCAAAAATAACAAAAACAAAACAAAAACACACATCACTTGACTACTGCTATTGCAGTGAAACGATAGAAAAAACAAACAAACAAACAAACACACACACAAACAAAAACATACAATAGTATGACGTTCTCTGACACCATTAATTTTATTATTAGATTCACTAGCTATATACCCACATATTCATGTAATGGAAAGTCAAATTACAGAAAATATTTACAACAGAATGTCTGTCATTCTTAGATGCATTATAGCCTATTTTACTTTTACATCAGAATTTAGCATGCGATATTCTAGATTTTACTAAAGCCGAATCATAAGCTTTACTGGTCAAACGTAAGAAAAAATGTATACACTTGGTGAACTCCTTGTCCTTGTTAAGAGAATAAACGTTTAATAAGTGTAGAACAAGATGTGCGTGACTACCGTTTAAGATTAACTCGTAATATAGAATATATATATATATATATATATATATATATATATATATTAATATTGTATATACCCCACGTGTTGAAATGTAAATATCCCCCTCATACAGTCAACATAAAGCTTTAAAAGGATTCGTCACTTTGAGGTGATGATTTTAGGAAAGACATTGTTTCAAATCCCCGGCAATAATTTATTATAGATGCAAATGAAGTTGTAAAATGACAAGCACCGGCATTAGACCATGTGTCATATAGATTTAAAAAATATAACTTTTTGTGCGTTAGGTGAGCATTTTTATTCAGCGTATAAGCATACTTTAAAATAACAAATGACAAAATCTTTGATTTTTAGAAAATATGAAAAGTTAAATAATTCTATAATAATTTTATTATTAGAATTCCACATTTTTCTCCCAAATCAAAACGAATCCAGAAACATTTTAAACTGATACAAGCACGTAAAACATATTACTTGTTTGTTCATTAATTTTAATTTATTTATTCACTGATAGTTGCATTTTTACCATTAGAAAATTCCTTGCACGGTACTTTTCACCCCTCGGATTTTCTAGGTAATGTTAATCAGATTTACTCGTGCTAAACACAATGGCAGACTGTATGAAAAACAAAACGAAAATGGCAATTAAAGGACTTACTATTTCTGCATGGATAAAATCCGGAGTGAAGCATTTACAGCACTGGTCGTGGAACCTCATAAAAACCTAACAGCTTTTCATGATGCACTACGTCAACAACAAACAGTAGGGGCGTTTATTGCATGTTATAGTTTGTTAAACCATTTACAACCACATTTGCCATTACACCTGCAGGTCCATTTCACCATCCTCATATCTCTGTAACTACATTTATATAAATTCAATTATCAGAATATTAAATATGACCACCTCGCTAATTTTCGATGCGCACGCCTTGGTCGCTGCAGAGGATGATTTTGTAAGTTTAAGCGTGCTTATAAGGTTTATAGGATGTATTTAAACTGATGCCAATTAAATCATGTACCTTTTAAGATTGGCCGTCTCGACCCTGACATTTAAAAAAAAAAAAAAGGAGGCTCGACCTCGTTAGAGATTTGAAAATTAACGACTAAATATGCATCACTTTAGGTTGTCTGTGACGAACATGCAAAAAAATCAATCTTTCAAAGGGGTTTGGAGTGGAGAAGTTGAGTGGGGGGAGGGACAGAGGCTATGCACTTGATCTGATGCAAAGCGGCAGATTTCTCATTAACTTACCCGCTTGAACATATTAATGTGCATATTTTCCCCTCCTCTCTCTCCCTTGGCCCCCCTTCCCTCTCCTGCTCCGTCGCGCTCTCCCCCTCTCAGCTCTCTCTCACTCGCTTTCTCTTTTTCATTCTCTCACTCTCTTCATAGAATCGCGCAGAGCGGTGTCCGTGTAGGGATGCGAAAAGCCAATGGAACGAGGATCCGATAGAAGATGCAAATGATCGTGAAAAAACACAGCAAAATATGAAACTGCTCATTTGCAGCCGAGTAAATCATAGAAAACTGGTTGGGAACTGGCACCCTTCACCGGAATTGTGATGCTGGAACTCTACAGTGGGAACATGCCTATGGAAGCTTTAGACGAGTTATTTTAACAAAGGTATGCAAACGCAAACCGTTCAGTTATTGGAAATCAAGGCTTGGCTGCTGCATTGCTTGTTACCTCAGTAACTTTGAAACTGACAACTCTCTGAAGCTACTGCGCTTATATAAAGACATTCAAACGCAAACTCTTCAACAAAATCAACGCCTACAACATCAAAAGATGAGCTCATATTTCGTCAACTCTCTCTTCACTAAATACAAAAGTGGAGACACTCTGCGGCCAAACTATTACGAGTGCGGATTTGCTCAGGACCTAGGGACGAGACCCACCGTCGTGTACGGTCCAGGCACCGGGGCCACTTTCCAGCATGCCCCTCAGATTCAGGAGTTTTATCACCACGGCGCAGCCACGCTATCCGCAGCTCCTTACCAGCAGAGTCCCTGTGCAGTAACTTGTCACGGCGAGCCGGGTAACTTCTACGGTTATGATGCTCTCCAGAGGCAAACGCTTTTCGGTGCTCAAGACGCCGACTTGGTTCAGTATAGCGACTGCAAGCTTGTCACGGGGGGCATCGGCGACGAGACGGACAACGCAGAGCAGAGTCCGTCGCCCACACAGCTGTTCCCGTGGATGCGACCTCAAGGTGAGTCTCGGTAGACAGAAAAGCCGGCCAACTCGCGTTGTGTGTGTTTGTGTAAGTGACATAAACCTGGGTTAGCCACACGAAAAAATCTCAGTGCAATTTAGGTTTAGAATTGCATTTCCTGTGTGCACGAGAGGAGGGGGGACAATAGCCGTTTTTATTGTTTTATGGTGTTCAAAACTTGTGAATCACTTTACAGTTTAATGACCCTGCCATAGAAAGACAGGAGAGTGGGAGAGAGGAAGAAGAGGGCGAGAGAAAAGCCCATTCTCTTTTTGCTGTTTCCATGTGCGAGACTTTGCCCCACAGCTGATCTCTCACGTCTCACCCAGGTCAAAGTTTTACTGCAGCCTTTAACGACTTACAGGGAGCCTTGAGTTTATTTCAGTACACAATGGTCGTTTTACAATGATTATGTCAATTATGGCTGTGCCTAATCCTTTGAAAATGTGAAATAGTATAGCCTGCTTTTTGACGACTCAACTGTGGGGTTAGTGTTGCTCATTATTTTGTATTAGTGTTGTGGTACTTATATTTGTAATGGCGGAGCTTTTACATTAATTACTGTGGCTGTGGGGAGTCTCCATGGTACACTAAAAGCCTACCCATAAACTAATAATGTATCGCGATTATGTACTGTAGCTGTTAATTTCGCATGGAAGTTGCCTTTGTGCAATGTTGGTTCACAAATATGTTTGAACTTGATTGTAAAATTACGATTTGGCGCGTATTGTGAGCTCTGTCTAACATCTGTAAACTTCTTTATTGCCAGTAGCTGCCGGACGGAGGCGAGGCCGCCAGACCTACAGCCGCTATCAGACGCTCGAACTCGAGAAAGAGTTTCTGTTCAATCCCTACCTAACACGCAAGCGGAGGATTGAAGTATCACACGCTTTGGGACTGACAGAACGACAAGTCAAAATCTGGTTTCAAAACCGTCGCATGAAATGGAAAAAGGAAAACAACAAGGACAAGTTTCCAAGCAGCAAGTCTGAACAAGAGCAGATCGAAAAAGAGAAACGAGAGAAAGAACAGGAATCCGGGACACAGTCAGCCGGCGAAGACTGCGACAAGGCAAAACAAATGTAGAGCGGATGCGAGTGTGTGTGTGTGTGAGAGTGTGTGTGTGTGTGTGTTTGTGTGTGTACGTGTCAGTCAATCAAAACGGCAAAGAATAAATAGGGAAAATAAAACGGACAATGATGAAGAGAATAACGGTGTTTGCATGGGAGGTTTGTCTCACAGAGACATTTTAATCATGTCGAGTGGTTACACCTTTCACTCGAGGAAGGAACATAAAAAATGACTGGGACTAGACGAATGACTATAAACTTAATGTGGTGACCACAGAACTTCAGGAAGACGAAGGACAAGAGGCATTTCTACTTTTTAATTGTTGTTCAGAGAGTATGATAGTGTTAAAGCTAGTCTCCTTTCTTTGTGAAATAATTATCGTGAAACTTAAGTTTCAATTGTTAGGATATTGTCATT
Source organism: Sinocyclocheilus rhinocerous (assembly GCF_001515625.1). Lineage (NCBI taxonomy): Eukaryota > Metazoa > Chordata > Actinopteri > Cypriniformes > Cyprinidae > Sinocyclocheilus > Sinocyclocheilus rhinocerous. Next base: position 427,943 of record NW_015654499.1, read on the forward strand.
AACAATTACCTTGGCAGCTGTATAGTTTTTAAGTTAAATGGTGCACTTTTAACTGTTCTCACTTATATGTTATGATGATGACGTAGAAATTAATGACTTCCAACAACATGAAACTGCCTATTTATGCCGTAGAATCTCTTTTTACACGTCTTTGGTTCTTCTTAAATCGATGGTATTTTTGTTGTCTTTCTTTCATGGGGTAAGCATGCGCACAGTGGATTATAAAAATGAATAAACATAATAAAAAAAGAATTTTGAAAATTATGTCATGTGACCCATTGTTTACTATGAGTCAAATTGTTGTCGTTCACCTTTACTGAAGTAGTTTATGAGATGACTATATGTTTTGTTGTCATACTTAACTGTATTCTAGTGTCTAAAACTGGAGAAATCCGGCAGATTAAAGTTTACAATAAAGTTTACAAGCGACAGTCCCTGGCACCATGCATCTTCTACATCATTTCTCGCTAACGTGCGGTTCCAATGTCCGCTTAAAAAAAAAAAAAAAAAAAAACTTTTTAGGTTACCAAACAAGATGTTATGTTAAAACATAGGCCTTAATTTCAAAGAATCTATATAAGCACAAACATGGAATAGAATGGAAGAGAACAAATTTATGGAACAATAAAACATAATGTTTACAAATTTGTAAATCTCATAGAAAAGTCATGTAGTGTGGTATGATTTTTGATTTATAGTTAGATACGTGAACTAAAAGAGAGTGAAACCACAACTGAAAACCCTCATGACTACTTTGTCAGACCAATATTGTAACACAACACGACATAATTACCCACTAAACAGAAACAGACTATGTATTATCGTGAATCTGCATCGAAAATCTCTTAAAACGAAATTCCATCTTGCTGGTCTTTGTTAAATGTGGGTATTTGAGTTATGGGAGCACATCGTGTCAGGTGAATTACTTTCGTAAAAGTATGTGGGCTTCTCAAACATTCAGAGAGTATAAGTTCCATGACAAGATTCAGAGCTCTCGCGTGAACGTATTTGCTAACTATGTACAGGGAAACTGTTTGGGGTGCACTGAACCATTCCGTCGCCATGGAAATGGCTAGTTAGTGGTGACTGTTCAGGACATAGGGATGCTTTGAAGCAGGCACTGCTCTTGACACGGGCACACTGTACAAACATTGCAGAAATGCAGTGATGAGATTGGGGTATGCGCAGGACCGGTGACAAGAGGAAATAGTGTTGAAAATCAATACAGAAATAAATAGGTTTCTTGTTATTTGTGTGGTGGCCTCCCAAACAGGAGGCACGTTCCTAAATCTGGACAACCTGAACTCATTTATAAGTTTGTACAGCCCACACTTATTTATTTCTTGGCACGGATTTAGGTGATTACAGAAAACTTCTCAATAGCCTATCGATTTGTGTGTTCTCCATGTGCATTTGTGTTGACGGTACCGTTGGCTGTAAGTGAATAATTTAACAAATTTATGTGGATGGTCAGCTGCAAAGCCCTTCTCCACATTAGACGGGGCTCTGGGAAGACGTACACCCATTGGAGGATATTTCATCACGTGCTGCCCATCACGTGGCCCCAGAGGAAAAAGGGGTGATTTTTGGTGTAAATCTAGACTGTAATTCTATAATATATCATTGGACCTCGTAAAACCGACACTAAAACTTCTTGGCATATAAATCACTTCTCAAATTATGAGTTCATTGTATTATGCGAACGCGTTGTTTTCCAAATACCAAGTGGCCAGTTCAGCCTTCTCTACAGGCGTGTTTCCCGAGCAAACTTCTTGCGCCTTTTCGTGCAGCTCGCAGCGGGCCAGCGGCTACGGCTCGGCTTCTAGCGTTGCACCGGTCTCCTCTACACCTTCTGTCTCCCTGTCGAGCATGTACACTAACGGTGCTAGTCTTTCCAGCCAGACTCAAGGCATGTACCCTACTGCGTATGAACTGGGAGCTGTTTCGTTGAACATGCACAGCTCTCTGTTTGACCATCCGAATCTACCCATGGTGAGCGCTGGCGATCTCTGTAAAGCGCAAAGCAGTGGTAAAGAAGAGCAGAGGGGCTACCATCAAAACAACGAAAACAACCTCCGAATCTATCCGTGGATGAGGAGCACAGGTCTGTGAAAACTGAATGTTTCTTAAGGACCGAGGTGTGCGTCTATGTATGTCCGAGGGGGAGGGAGACAGGTTAAGGGGAGCGACCAAGTCATTTCAAAAAGTGTTCTTTTCCTCAGATCTTTTTAAAGACTAATTACTCGCCATAATTCAAGACACCCTAGTAGTATTTCGTGTTTTGAGGAAAAGGGAGGGGGCGGTATATGAGAGGCTTGATGAATTATGTTTAGCTTTAACAAATATCCAAGATATTTGTTGTTGTCATGGTTGCATATGTTGCTGCTTGTGTACACATGAATCCATCTATAAGTTAGTATGTTGGCAGTCATGGCTAAAAATCCTCATATTATCGATATAGAGGGCGGGGCTTTGTATTTCTAGGGTCTGTTAGAGCTGGGTGGACCTTTGTTTTAAATTACTGTCAGAAATTTAACAGTGTTTATATATGAATATGTTGTACATGTATGTGCCTGCGTGCGTGCACGCGCGCATGTGTTGGACATTTCACAAAACATACGACTCAAGATCTACGGCTAGTTCCGCTACTAATTATTCGCTCAACAATGGTTTTTAACAAATCGTCAACTTTTCGTAGTAATTGCACTCTTCTCACATAGCCACCCCACATCCAGGCTGACGTATTTGAAAAGGAGGTCGACAAGTTCTCTTTTAATGATTTTCTGCGGCCTTTCAAGACACTCCCCACGAGCACCGACGTTCCTATCAGTCAACTGTCAACCTGGGGCGCTTCTTCTCTTGTTAGCTCCCAGTGTAAAAATACAACAACATAAATACTTTTGAAACAGATACCTCATTAGCAAAGTTGTTGACATTTACTGACAGATAGTCCTTGCGCGCCTTTGGTGTACATTTTCGTTCTGTGTCTTAGTTTTGTGTGAAATGCCAATGTCATTTAAAAGTAATGCATGAGTCATAGTTAGCCTATCTTATTGTCGTTGTGCAGAGAGATACAACATTTTAAATCATTTTAGTTTTAATAATATCCGCAGCCAATCGACCGAATTTCGATTGTAAACATTAAGCCTCTTTCAAATAGGGAAACGGTATTTTAAGCATTTAAATTTTGTATTGTTTTTAAAAAGATCATATTAGTCCACTGATGTCCTGTCATGTCTGCTGTAAAGGCCACTTATTTGGTCTTATGATACGCCAAAACTGGTGTAGACAGATGCATAGAAGGAAGTCGGGCCTTACAACAAATATTCACAAGTATATAAACACATATAGGCTAATCACAAGAAGTAGGCTAATCCTTTTGCTCCTATAATTTTTTTTTAACATATCAGACACATAAGCTGGGCCACTCCAACCACTAGGTTTTGTGTCTTTGTTACTATAGGGCCAGCTGCCTTTTCAGTTGATTTCGTGCTTTGGTTTGATATTTCACATAGATGGGCTCTGTCCCTCGCTTTATTTCTCTTTCACTATTCACAGACAGACACATTCACACAGCAGATGAAAATTCTTTTTCCATGTCTATCATTCGGGAGCCTGTGTAGAGACCCTGCACAGTAACCGAGTACAATGCTCTTCCTTGTTTTAACTCGTATAAAAGCGTTTCGTTCTGCAAGGACATACAATTTATGCACGTATTTTATACATCTTTAAGAACGAAACAGCTTTATCGTTTTTATTGATTTCAATACTAAACTTGTATTTCATTCTCTCGATTTCTCTAATTTCTTCTGCTTTTCACTCAAATTCTTTATGCTTTTGGACAGTTTGTGCTAGACTAGTATCAACAAGAAGTGACACGGCGTTGCCGACAAGACGGAAGTAAGATACAAACGACTGAAGAGTGCAATAAAAAGTTCAAAAAGCACACGAACTCAAAGCAGTCCCCATTTGTCGACAGTCTGCTGGAAACGGAAACGCAGGGACACCAGAAAGTCACTGACCATGCATGGACAAGGTTGTGGAAGTCTAGTTAGATTTCTTCTCTTTAAACGTGCAGCTAAAAGATGGATACTTTACATAGATGGCTTCTTTATCTAGATGGATAGACGAACACTTCAGCGCTTATGTGTAAGGGAACTAGATCATGTTGTTGACTTTGGTCATGTTTAGAAGGAAGTCTGAACGCCAGGGCTCCATTAGAGTCACGGGAGTGTGCAAACCAGTGAATTTACATTCAGAAGGGGTATTTGTGTACTTTCATTTTGCTTTTGAATTACATTCCACTTTTATATTTAAGATATATTTTACCTTTCAAAGTTTTGATTAGTTACTGTTTTAACCTTAATATAGAGTTAAAACTTAACGCTTAAATAGTGGTTAAACGCATGCTTAAATCACATATGTGTAGCCTATGTGTGTTTCGTTTTGCTTTATGTTTTCACTACAGTTTGTGACCTAAATGTAAGGAATACAATTATTTAAAAAAAAAATTTTTTTTTGAAGTCTTTAAAACGTTTGGATTTGATTGCCGCTTTTTAAAAAAAATTCAGGATTTAATAACTGCTTATTATGTGATGGTTTTTCGCCTAGGCACTCTGCAAAAAGCTAACAGGTCGTATCTAAGTATTTACAGTCACAAATCTCAATATCTGAAAATGTGTTTGTATAATCACTGGCCGCTTTGCTTATGGTGCGATAATAATACACCTACAAGAAGCAGCATGCGTGTTGTTGACTCTTTTTCCCCAGTGTGCAATATTACTGAAAATACTAAAATAGACTATGTCGAATTTCTCGTTTTACATTAACTCGTTGAAGTGGCAAGTTTTTTTTTAGCTTAAATCTGAATTATTTTTCGATCACTATATCATATTTAAATTATTTTAATTGAATTATAAGTCTTTTGTTTTCATTCACACTAATTCACCCAGGCGGAATAATTTTGTTAAATTTTATTTTAACTACCGAAAAAGATTCGAACACTTCATATTATTCTTTACTAATGTTGTTGGTACACATATATTCGTATTTGTTATGCTTTCTGATCCTTTCCCATTTCCACAGGTGCGGACCGGAAAAGAGGCCGTCAGACATATTCCCGCTATCAAACATTAGAGTTGGAGAAAGAGTTTCACTTCAACCGTTACCTTTCACGACGGCGGCGTATTGAGATTGCACACGCCCTGTGCTTGACCGAACGCCAGATAAAAATCTGGTTTCAAAACAGAAGGATGAAATGGAAGAAAGAGAACAAATCAATGGGCCGCTGCTCTCCTGCTGCTGACCAAATCGGGGGCGACGAGGAAGAGGAAGATGAAGAGTAGCCACGCAAGTGGAAGACATAAAAATAGATTATACTATAGACTATACTATCGATTCAACCTGCTTTATTTCAGGATACACTGAGTTGGAAAAAAAGACATGCTACTTACAATACTGTATAAAGTGTCACTGTCGTCTACCTATGTAACTTGTGTTAGAGGTGTTAATGTGTTAGACTATACTATAGTAAATATAGGCCTAGTAGTAATACAAGTAATTTTAAAACGCATTTTAATATAAGTTTAATACTCCAATATAAGCAGCCTAAATTATAGGCTATACATATAGGATTAATATAGTGTTAATAATACTGGAATATATAGGCTATTTCATATATTTGTGACTCATATTTGTGACCACGTTCGGACTAGTCACTGTGGGGTCAAACACGGAAGGGAGCAAGCTATTTGTAATGATTTCATATTTTGATACATCCCTATTCTGTATCTATGTGTACATTTTTGTCTGCTTAAGCATTTTTCCCCTGTTATATTTTGTGAAAGTGTTCAAATAAACAGCTGACTACAAGATGTTTAAATTTTTGCCTCTCGGGGATTTTTCTTTTCTGTGTTCTTTGCTTGCTTTTCGTTTCTAATCGAATTAAAATCACAGTAATGTTGAGCCAAAGATCCCTGAATGTGATAATACGACGAGCATGTATTTTTATATTTTTATAAAGGCATGGGCTTTTTAAAATATTGCCCTAAAAGGCCACTCGAAAGTCCGCCTCTGCTTAGTGTTTTATATAATAATAATAATATAAAAAATGGAAAAGTAATAAAGCAACCTTGCCTGGATGTCTACTTTTACGGTTATTCTTTATTAATTTCTATGCATTGAATTTAATTAATTTCATCAGGTTAATACATCCTCGAAAAAAGTTGTTTTATTTATATTAACATTTACATGTGTATATTACTAAAATGTTAGTAACATGCAAAAAAAAAAAAAGTTTTTATTAATACTTTTACATTACTTGGGAAAATTATTTAGTTTTTGTTTTGTTGTGGACAAAAGAATACAAATTACAATAATAATAAAAATAATAATAATGATAAAACATTTTAAATATTTGAATTCTTTAAATATCTATAAATTAACAAAAAAAATGAACAGTTATTTAATGTAGTAGATTTAGCAGTGATCAGTGGAATGAAAGTTATTTCACAAAGCATCAAAGCATTATTAGTTTTATTCTATAATATTATAGTGACATTGTCGTTTTTCGTCAACATTAATAGAACAGTTTTCGCTTATTGTGACTTTGTTTTCCCCCCCTTAGGTCAAGCCGAGTGCTTGTAGGGAAGTGACAGATTCTGTATCGTGTGAGACCAAAAGAAGGCGTTTATATTATGGGGTTGTAAACTAATGTGTTTAGTGCATCAATAAAAAAGCCGGAAACGCCATAAAAGGGACAAAAATCTGCAGAATGGGAAAACGGTCAGTCTTTTCTTGTTTCAGATCTTGTAGCAGTTAAGCTTTTGGTGACAATACCTTTTCCTATTTAGACAAAACTGTAATATTATAAGTGACCCGTATTTTAATTAATGTGTTTATTTTGTTTAAAGCAAATCTCCAAAGTCTTCAGTGCTGTTCGCTTTATTGTGCTGTTCAATAACGTGCATTTTGTCGCACTGCGAATTTTTCGTGCATCTAGCCTATAGTTTTGTGCAGTGTATATCTTGCTTGAACTGTCAGGGTTGAGCATTGCAGTACTGCCATAACGTGACAACTATTTTCGTCCTACATCTTTCGTTCTGAAATGTTTTTTTTTTTTTTTAATTATAACGAAATTTTCACTCGTCTGTCTTTCTGTTTGAATCGACTTTTTACAGTATTAATCAATATTAAAAATATTAATTAAAATGATTTTAATCGGCTAATTCTTTTTTTCATATTACTGTACAATATTATGGGTCTGATTTTAACGTAGCTAATCTTCAGCTCGAACATTTTAAAAATAAAGAGCAATCATGGTCTCTTGAGGTAGAAATTATCCCCCCAAAAATGTGACTTAGTCACTAACCTGTTATAGCACCTTAAACCTATAACAACTGTATCCCTAAATTGCCTTAAATTATGAAATTTTTTTTTTAAACGGCACTGATGTTATTTTGTGGCTTCAAAAACGCAAATATCACATGTTTAAGCCTATTATCTTACACGTTTGACTAATACGCTTTTTAGTTAGTATACCAGTGCATGGAAACAAGCACGAAAATACGAACTTTTCCTTAGGATTGTATAGGGAAAAAGATGGCGACGGCAGAGCTACTGCTGTTAAAACAGCCATGAAGAAATGCAATAAATTCCTTGTTGTTTTATGAAAATTTACAACTTTGTGATAGAACTTTATGAGTGCCTGGGTCCTGGGATTGGCCGAGAATGGTCATGTGGACGAGTAACCGTGAACATGAACTTTTTATGATTTCCCAAGTGGTTATATTGCAGCATTCTTTTGGCCGCAGCACTTAATGTAGCTTCACTGTGCTCCTTAAAGGTTCTTGCTCTATTTTTATAGTATATTTTAACCAACACTGAAAATTCACACAGTCGGAGAGCATTGTTCAGGCTGATGTTCTCAGAATGAACAGGGAGAGAACAGCCTCCTCTCCGCTCTGCTATGCTAATGTGGCCGCCTGTGATTGGGATAACCACTGCGATGGAGTCTTATTGAAATCGGGACACGCAGTAGGGTCTCATCTAATTTTTCATACTGGGGTCTGAGTCCCGTTGACTAATACGGGTGTAACGGATGGAAGCTGTGATACCGCTGTCATTTTCACTGCTTCGCACTAATGGCGGGACCAAGAAGAGCAACAGGACTTACCGAGCGCGAGCTATGGCGAGAGGTTTGCGCCTCTCTGTCCTGGTGCTGGGTGATGAATTATCAACAAAGGTAAGTCTGTCAGTGTCTCGCAACCGCATCGTTTCTCTGAGGTAAGAGCTCGACCAAGCCTAATCATGCGCACTGGATGGACGTATACTCTACTTCTAAGCTGTACACTCGCGACTTATTAGTAAACACCTTGTCTAAATCCAATTATTCATTTAAATCTTGGGTGGAGCAGACATAAGCGTTTTGGTGCCTTTCATTGTGTTTTCTTCTGGTCAGCTTTGTGGTGTTTAGACCTAATGCATCGTGTGCATTTACAGAGATTCAGATGTGCTGATTTCGGGTTTTCCCACTGCATTACTGTATTTATGATATGAAGCGCAGTCATGGCTGCGGCGAGAGGGCGAGGTTTGAAGAAGCTGCTGTCTTGCCAGTTGGATTTAGCCTTATATCCCTCGGTCATTTATGAAGTGAAATGCTCGAGATATTATTCCGTGCCACATTTAAAGTTACATGCGATAAAATGTATTGCATACCGCCCTATATCACAAACTAATAAAAAAACAAAAAACAAAACAACTAATAATAAATAAACAGAAAATATAACAATACTTGAAGGCCTCACTTCAATGTTAGGGTTATGTTCAAAATACGCCAAATACCCAAAGGTCTCCTTGTGTTTAGCATAGGAGGTCTTTCACTTCCAGATCAGATGAACAAATCTTCCAGGTTATTCTACCGGCTGCTGTGAGAGGAAGGTAATGATTCCTTGCGGCTCTGCCTGACATAGGCTATTTTCCCTCTCTGATCCCTTCTAATCTGTTCCATCCTGTCCAGCAAATATGTAACGTTCTTGTCTGTCTATGCATGACTCACATATTTTTTTTCTTTTTATTATTTTTTTCTTTTTAGGTAACTTGTATATAATTACTAAAATGCTTGGAATATATCTCACATATTTCAGAACTATCATCTCTCTGTCTCTTACACAGGGACTGGCAGTCTCACAGAATATCCATCCAATAGACTATGAACAAAGAAATATTCAGTATTTTTTTGTTTATCAAAAACTTCTGTGTGCATTAACTTGCTCGATATTTTCCTAATTTCATCTTCCTAGGTGCAAGAATCTGGTCAGCTTCTTGTTGTTGAGAGCTGCCGACACAAATCCCAACACATAAGCCATTTACCCGCTATCTGGCGCCATCTAGTGGTCATTCTTGCATTTTGCCAACACAGACTACTTAGACTAGAGGGTGTGTTTATTACACTGGGTACGTGTGTGTGAGCGTGTAAGAAAGAAAGGATTTATTACAGTGCGCATTTGTTTGCTGTATTGTGTGTGTGTGTGTGTGTGTGTGCGCGCACGCCAGCGCGTGACGTGACGTTTTATGGCAGTGTGAGAATGTGTTTTAGTGTTCTTCTAAAGCACGTTTTATTGCTGTGTGAGTGTTTGTGCGACTGTGTACGCGCAGTATCTTTTCTTCCTCTTTTATCAAGTCACACCAGCATTCAACACTCACCAACAGATGTGTGCTTTAGCTTTTAAATATTAATAAAACCTCTTAAATGTTGTATGCAGTAAAGCACACACATTGCAGCCGCAGATAACAGGAAAGACGGGGAGGGGTTCTCGGCCCGGTGGCAGTGAAACGTAAAAGAATGTAGGGGCTGTAAATTCTCCTAGCTGTTCTTGCTGTTCTTTGAAGTGTCTGCATTTGGGGAAGATTTGTGGCACACACACACACACACAAACCTGAGGCCTGAAGGGCTTATATTCCTTCTACTCTGCTCTCTTGCTTCTTGTAATACATCCAGAATATCAGGATTTGACTACTCCTAGGTTATTCCATTGTAAAGGGAATGAAGTGCGCCGAGGCCTGAGTGCGAAACGACCTGTGTGCGCCCTATCCAAAACCTACATCCTTAGTCAGTTTTTAAAGTCATGCTGACCTTTTTATTTCTTTGGCGTTTCTCTTTTAAGGAAGTACATACTCAAAGCAATAAGTGTTTATTTGGACTGGTAGTGGGCATAGTAACCGGAAAGAGAGAGAGAGAGGGAAAAGTGAGAGGGAGGAGGGACTACTTGGAGATTGTATGACTCCTGTTTAATGTCGTAAAGAGCGAATGTGTGATATGGTTTGTCTCTTGGTCTTTGTGTATATTTGACGGTTCTGCCGTTTTGCACCTTAAGTACTATCATTTGTAAGCAACTCCAGTCACAAGACACAAGTTTCCATAATGTAAAAAGTACAGACAGTCTGACTCTCTTTTTATTTGCATAGCTCCCGCATTTATGACTTCAATTAGTTATGCTATTTCAAAATATGGATAATTACAGGGCGGATTTTAAATGATTGTTAACATAAATATAAACGACATGTTTAAAGTAGCTTAAAGTAAAATTAAAAAGTTTTATTCTTTGATCAACCATAACATATTTGAAAATCATTATTTTTGTTGGAAACAGAGAGCAGTAGGCTTTATAACCATCCACATACGCAGAAATCACTTGTTGTGAGTGACTGACAAAGCTTCTGAAAATCCGCTAGGTTTATGATGTTAGTGAAATCTGATATGGACATAAAAATGCATAAATATTGATTTTTTAAGGTCAAATATGTTTGATTTACTAATTTATAAAGACACGGGCATCTCCATTTATTTTTATGTTGTCTAACATGCAGTTCTCGGATTTTTTTTTCCATTTAGACGCGCTTTTAAGTCTTAAAGTAATGTACGTATTGTACTTTACTTTTGCTTTAGCGTGTGGGAGAAAAGCTTTCATAAATTAACAATGGGGTACACTTTAAGACAAGAGTTTGCGGATCCCCCCTCCTCTGACTTTGCTTGCGCATTTGTAAATGAAACTTGATTAACCAGAAATAGTATCCTAAAATACAAACAATGCATAAATAAAATAGATATTACTGTCTGACCTTGTATTTAGGGGAGAAGATAAACAGTGAAACCGTGAGCATAAATATCGTGCTATAAACACAAAGCGCGAAAATAATGTAGCCTACTCAAATGAAATGAAAGCGTGTAAAGGCAGCATAGGCTATATGATGTAAAAGCGGCAACCACAGTTTTACCATAAATTTAAAGGAAGCCTAAAAGTATCTTCAATTATTTATGTTAAAACACACATTGCTCACGAAGGAGACACGGCATTTAGTGTAAAGCCTGTATGACATTTTAACTGTTCAGTTTCAAGAATTAGTAATTATAACAAATGTCTGACACCAGCATTCAAAACAGCAAACTCGTGAGCTCTTTATATATTTTTTAATATGAACGTGCGCTTTTTACAGTTTTAAATCCATGTAGCCTATTCATTTAAAAAAATAACAATTTCAAGTAAAAAAGACCAGTCAATGAAAATAAAAACAATAGATACATGTTTTTCCACATATGCATTATATAAACAGACTAGAAAAGTTAGACACGCGTGTATTAATTTTCATTAATACATATGACATACTCACATATGCTCCACACTCGGGGGAATTTACAGAACGTTATAGCATACTTGACAACAACAAATTCATATCAAAACACGTAACTCCATATCCAAACGGGTGTAAAATTGTTTACTTTTACTCCTTATCACTAAATAAGTGACTTCCGCAGATGTTTTCAGAAAAGTTGACTCTATTAGTCCATTGCAATCCCGTTGTCTCGCTGGATTCTGTGGTTCTTCGACGAGGAAGAAAATACCTGTAAAAATAGAAGAAGAATAATGAAGTTAAGAATGAAGCATGAGCTTTTTGGAGAAAGACGTATCACGCTTGTATTTTCAGTTACGTTTAAATACTGTGATATCACAAACTAAGAAGTCTTGGTTAAGAATTTACAGAACGTGTAATGATAGTTATTGCTCATTAATAATTAACAAACGTTGACCGGGCCCTTCTCCCCCTTGCTCATTTCTACAAGTGGAAACACAATAGATCCTTTCCGTTCGCAGAAAACTATGCAGTGCGAAAGGAAATGCAGCATCCTAGTCAAAGGAAACCGAAATTAAAGTAAAATGCACGCAACCCCCCGTGCGCCACCTTTAAAAATATCCACTTGTTGTGCCGCAAATGGTTTATTGGTCGTATAGCGACAGGATACCCGGCCACCATAACTGTACGTTTGGTTAATGAAAAACACACACGCTCGACCAGTGCAGCGCAACATTGACAAAAAGCTAAAACACTGTTGAATTATTTGCTGTAATTCTCAAACCATTAATTTAAGCAAAGGAGGAAACATCTTGTGCGAAATGCAGTCAAAAAAAGTTCGAATCTGTTTTATAGCCTACTCATAAAAAATAAATTTAGATTTACACGCACAATATACTAGATACACGCACAAACACACACACACACACACACACACACACACACATATCAAAAACTATCATTATGTGTCAAAATTAATATTTAATAATTTTGATTATCACTAAATATTACAAAAATAATAATAAACAGTTTTGTGTATACAACAACATATCTGTTACCTATTGGATTTTGTTAAGTAGTTTTGCTCAGGCTCAGTTACTTTGCACTGTTTATATATAGGCTTTGGTTTTCTTTAACACGTCGTTTGCCATTTATAAATCACTATGAAATTACAGTGATGAAAAAAAGCGATGAAGCCGCGATCATCAATATGTCATTTTTATCTATTGTGACCTACTTGTGCGATAAGACCTTGTAAACTACCTATCTGAAATATAAATAAGGAAGGATGAAAAATTATCAAATGTTGTACGGAATAATGTGTGTTTGGGAAATCTGCTACTCCAGAGCTTGTATGTTGACACTCTACTCTCCAATGGTTTGATAGGACCAAAGCCGACTGTATGTGGGGGCACAACGTGTCCATGTATTCAATTTAGTGTTTTAAAATTCCTATGTGACTCATATTGTGCAATCTCATTGGAGGGTATACGGAAAGGGTGAAGGGATTAAAAAAAGCTAGCTCTCTGCTCCGGGGTCCCCCGGCGCGTGCAATCACAGCCCCCCTCAAGGATACTATTCTGCAGGCACGTCCGCTCGCTATTGGTCAGTGGCTGGTCAGATGGTACGGTTTCCCTCTGTCCCGCACTGGCACATAGCCACCCAGAACACCCCCCCACCCCCCCAACTAAAACCCAATCTCCGATAAACTACTAATAGCTAAACCACTTGGACTATAAAACACAACAAATCATAAACCAAGCAAAAGAGCCGTACCCTCCCAATGAGTTCCTATTTTGTAAACTCAACTTTCCCAGTGACTCTGCCCGGAGGACAGGAGTCGTTCTTGGGACAGATACCGTTATATTCCTCCGGATACACAGACCCTTTACGACACTATACCGGTGCTGCTTATGGAGGTTCCAGTGTCCAAGAGAAGGCGTACCCATCCTCTTTTTACCAGCAAGCGAACGGTGCCTACGGCAGGGCAACCGCCGCCGGTCCCTGCGATTATGCGACAGCAAGCTTCTACAGGGAAAAGGACCCAGCCTGCGCCCTCGCCAGCATAGAGGAACACTCGTTCGTTCTCAGTCAGGATCATCGCAAGCAAGACTGCACGGGGTCGACGGGGAAAAGCATCTACCCTGAGGCCGACGAACAGAAGCCGTCAGCGCCGGTTTATCCTTGGATGCAACGGATGAACTCTTGTAACGGTGAGTTCATGTTGTCTTTTTCACCCTTCATTTTTCTCATCGCTAATAAAGACGGAGCTAGAGCGTGCTATAAGTGACTTACAGCTTCACTGTACAATGCCGGAAGCCCATACAGTGCAAATACGCTCGTCTCCACCATAATGTCATACTGAAAGCAAAGCCACTCCTGTAAAGTTCTGTGAAATCTCTCATATGTACTGTACTTGCTTCTGAGGGAGGACTTTTAGAAATATGTTCGCCGCAAGGCTCATATCATTTTAATCACTGGAGAAGCTTGTCTAATTATAAACAGAATGTTGCATTACCGTATGTCCTATTACAAAATGACCATTGTTGTTTTGACACATCTGTTGCTGTTTGTGCCTTCTTGTGATACGAACAATGGCGAGTACATGGCAATATAAAACACGTAATATATCCTATGATTAGACTACGCAATAGTTCACGAAACTCTAAGGGACAATAGAAGCTGAATACTCTGTGCATTTTTTATAACTTGATTTTATTCGCTGCCCATTACTAACCCTTGTCCGTTAACAGTAGTTTCATGTTTAAAAATAAAAAAGATCAGCAGTATGGACATCTTTGTACGCGTATATGTTTCAGTCATGTTCAAACACAACTTTGACAAGTGCTCAAACTATTACTGGACGCATTGCGTCTATGTTCAGATATAAAGTTAGATATGAAGCATATAAATAGACCGGTATCTTTTGTTTATATCTGTAACGAAAATAAGGAGAATAACATTTCCTCTGCATTTTCCCTCTCAATATGTCTGCACATGCGTTTAAATTAGGACCATATAACTGAAAATTGCCATAATAATCATATTTAAATATGGTAAAAATACAAAATAGCAAAAATATGTGATATTGTGGACTGTATTGTAGGTGCATAAATTTCACACTGTCTTGAGTGTTTCTTGTCATTGTGTCACCTCCGAGTTGTTTTCTCAGGACACATTTATCATTGTAATAATATCACAAATCACGCTTTCGGTGTTAATGTTTGACTTTTTTCTTTTATCTCATGGACAGGGACCTTCGGTAACGCGGGCCGAAGGGGTCGTCAGACGTACACTCGCTACCAGACGTTAGAATTGGAGAAAGAGTTCCACTTTAACAGGTATCTGACCCGAAGACGCCGCATCGAGATTGCGCACGCACTGTGCCTGACAGAACGTCAGATAAAGATTTGGTTCCAAAACCGGCGAATGAAATGGAAAAAAGAGAACAAAGTGATCAGCGGTTCACAAACCAGTGGCGAAGAGGAGGAGGAGAAGAGGACAGAATGAAATTTTAAACGATAAAATCCCCCCCCCAAAAGAAAACTATTGCATAGAGGTCACCAGACACAACTCTGTAATAATACAAATGAAGACTTTCCATCATGTTAGAAACTGTAGCATTCCTGTTAACTCATAATTGTAATTTCCTTTGTGATTTCTTTCCTTTTGTACATGACGTTTAAAACATGTGGTTTAGTGCGCTCTTACTCTGACTTTAGATTTGCTCGTATGACTGAAATGCCCATGTTGAACGAAGCTATTTGAAATTTGTGTCATATTCGTGTTTATATTTAAGCTGTGTAAAAATAAAAAAATAAATTCCCATTGTACGGAAAACGTTTTACTATCTTTCATGTTTTTGTACGTTAAACTTTAGTGAGACTGGGTGAAAAGCAGTTAGAGATTCTAGAAAACCATTCTAGCTACATAGTAGGAACACAACAGTCTGTATATCTATCTATCTATATAAATGTTATATATATATATATATATATATATATAGAGAGAGAGAGAGAGAGAGAGAGAGAGAGAGAGAGAACGTACATTTGTTTGTTATTCAATAAAACAAACAAATCAATCCGCTTGTCATACTGTACATATGATGACGGCCGAACATATGAAAAGAAGAATCATTTTGCGGTAAAACACCTGTATGCTATGCTTTCCCTATATTATTATTATTATTATTATTATTTTGTCAAGAAAACTAGTTTAAACATATTCACCGTAGGTGATATAATGAGAATTAAGCCTTTACCGCAACTTTAGTCTGTATGGCATCGCAATATACATGCACCCTTCTGCGTAACTAGTATGAAAATTCAGTACCTGCTGGATAATATGTACATTTATGAAACATTTATGAATGTGCATATGATATTTTAGTACAAATAATGGTCACACGTTTTCCTGATTTCATTAGACAGGTACAAAGCCCCAAAAAGTTTGAGTTAGGGATTTGGTTTCGCTTTCTGTACTACTAAGAGGCCGAACGTTGCCCACTTGGTTCCAAAATACTTCCTACAAAGGGAGAGGTGAAAAGGTTCAGCAGGTTTTAATAGATAACCAAAAGAGAAAGCTGACCTGTCGGCGCTGGTCACTCACCCTGGGAGACTATACAGCCTGGAGGGCTAAGCGACAATAAACCAAATTTTTCAGGTGGAGGTTCCTAATTGCCTCTTCAAAAAAACAAACAAAAAAACAAAACAAAAAACAAACCCAAAATCAGACACACAATTTAATAGAAAAAAAAAACAACAATAATGCAGATGTTTTCTACAGACAAGCAACGTCACATTAAATTATATTTATATATGAAAAAACATGTATACATGCATCTATGCATGTGTTCACAGAGGACAATGGATGGACTTCATGCTTCTTCGCAGGCTAGAATAATGTATGTTACTTATTGTTAAATTCTGCACTTTTTTTGAGCAACAAAAGTTTTGCTAAAATGTCAGTGTAAATGTTGATCTGAGGTATTTCAATGGTCCTTTGCAGGCTTTAACGTAATCAAAAGTGCATGGAAGTTCAGTAAAGATTTACATCATGCACATACATGAAGCAGCAATTGGCGTTTTGTCAACAAACCATATATCATCTTGGAACATAAATCACGATCTCGCATTCCTTATATTCACTCCATAGAATTTGCTTTGTGAGAAGCTCATCTTTGGAACACGTCTAGTAAAAGTTACATCGCTTCTTGAGTTTGAAAAAATACATCTTCGGTAAGACTATATCTCATGTAGTCAATGTCCTCATCAGTGCTACATTTTTTAAAATCATTATTGTAACTTGACATAAGGTACAATTTTAAATTACTGGAGTAGCCGTAGGGTTTCACACAATTACAACCGTTATAATTTCAAGAACTAAATCTTAATATATTCTTAACATGTTTAAAATAGAATAGTTTTATTTATTTTTTGTTATATCCGGAATAATGTTACAGTTAACTGTATATTGATATTTGCCTATCAAGTACTCCCCATAGATTCTGGGCAATGTTCGTGCGCGTTAAGGGTCAATAAATACACTAAACATTATTAATATCACAACAAACTACAAAGAAAATCTTTTTGATTCCCATTTAAAAGAGAAATAGGTAGCGTTAAGCGCTGAAAATATCTTTCCAGTGTGCGATAAATTTAATTCCCAGTAGGTGACGCTGTCCGCTTACATGCAGCAAATCCCCGAAGAGGGAGGAACACGTTGACTCGAGTCTAACGACTCCCCGTCTCGTCATCATTTGTAACCATAGAGCATGAATTACCTCTTGAAGTCATCAGTGAGAATTTACGACTGGTCAACAAAAGCACGTGATTCTCAAACGCACCCCCACCCCCATATTTGGCCGCATACATAGCAAAAACGAAGTACAGTGCATTGCTATAATTCATTAATACATCATAAATCGTGAAGCACAGCGTTATAACGACCAAGATCTACAAATCAAGCCCTCTAAAACAACCTAAATGAGCTCTTACTTTGTAAACTCGTTCTCAGGGCGCTACCCAAATGGCCCTGACTATCAGTTACTAAATTATGGAACTAGCAGCAGCGCTATGAACGCCTCGTACAGGGACTCCGGCACCATGCATTCAGGCTCTTACGGCTACAACTACAATGGAATGGACCTAAGCGTCAATCGTTCAACCAGCACTGGCCACTTTGGGGCGGTTGGGGACAACTCCCGGGTCTTCCAGTCGCCAGCCCCGGAGACGCGATTCCGGCAGCAGTCAAGCTGCTCGCTCGCGTCTCCGGAGCCACTGCCTTGTTCCAACAGCGAAAGCCTTGGACCCAAATGCTCTTCGCCCCCTTCCGACCAAAGCACCACCACTGCGGGTAATAATCTAACCAACAACACACATTTCACAGAAATCGACGAGGCCAGCGCTTCTTCTGAGACCGAGGAGGCGTCGCACAGAGCGAACAACTCTGCACCCCGGACACAACAGAAGCAAGAGACCACGGCAACCTCCACTACCTCGGCGACGTCCGATGGCCAAGCTCCCCAAATATTCCCTTGGATGAGGAAACTACATATTAGCCATGGTACACACGTGTTATGTTTACGTCTCTTTGTTTGCTAGCGAATGCGTATTGTGTTCAGTTCTGATTTTAATTCAAGTGTGGCGCCAGTAACAGCCTTTATTTTAGATTTCTGTGAAAGTGCCATAAATCTATCAAGTGTGGAGCCTCGCAAACTGTAGAAGAGAGAATGGGAGCGGGGTGGAAGAGAGGGCAGGAAGGTTTACAAGTTCTTGTTTCTGTGAAAAGTTCAGCTTTATGGTGTGTGGGAATGTGATTAGTTTAGTGTTGGTGAACCGGTTATAAAACAGAGAGAAAGAACACGGGATAAAAGGCGAGAAAAGTGGGATGGATAGGCTAAACAAGCGGCAGAAAAAATTGAATATGTATAATAATTACGAATGTTTGGTGCTGTATGACATCTATAAAATACTGAGGTTTTAAGAAGTAAAACGAAACAAAAAACAAACGACATGAGCCTAGAGTGAGGCGCTGTGCAGTGTACCATTTGGCGATTTCCCTGTACGCATTCAGTTGTAAATCGCGTCACTCATGTGTATCTATAGCAAAAAAGTTGTTGGAAACTGTTGTTGAAATGGTGTGCAGGTCAATTCTCGCTAATCTTTATTCCCCTTTGCGTTTTGTCCACATTATTCAGATATGACTGGACCAGACGGCAAAAGGGCCCGAACTGCATATACCCGCTATCAGACGCTAGAGCTGGAAAAAGAGTTCCATTTCAATAGATACCTCACCCGAAGGAGGAGGATAGAGATAGCCCACGCTCTATGCCTCTCAGAGCGTCAAATTAAGATATGGTTCCAAAACCGGCGGATGAAATGGAAAAAGGACAATAAACTGAAGAGCATGAGTCTGGCTACCGCAGGTAGCGCTTTCCAGCCATAGTTGTATCACAAGTCCTACTACGTGGTTTGCAAAAGAAAATCACGAGGAAAACGAGACGGAAAATAGGTCTCAAAACATTACTTACAGAGTACTGTACATCGCGGCACCTTTCGGCATGTTATGGATGTTTTAGGAATTTTAAAATTCTACTGTGGTACTGCTATAATGAAACGAAAATTAGTGTTCATATGTTGTTCTTTTAATACTATGGTGACCATAAATTTGGCAAGCAAATAAACTGAAGGGCAAAGAAGCTATCAATATACCGCCTGTTGTACTTGTTATGAATATTGTTTATGTGTCAAGTGCTATGTTAATGCTTTCTTGAGAGTTAGCATGTGAGCTCTTAAATGTTATAACTTATTTACCTATACACGTGTACACCTTTTGAGTTTACGACTTAGAAACGCATCTGCCCTTGTATGAAGTAAAGCTCTAGTTTAGTGACTGCAGTAAATTTAGCAGACGCCTCTGTATATTTCATGGTCCTCTGTTTAATCATTGTCTAAATAATCACATTCAATTTGTCATGTCAAACTCTTCTATTATTTTTGAGAAAAAATGAAAATTTGTAAATAGTCCTCACTAGATTCTTGTACCCGTCCATACGTGTGTATAGTTGTATTCCAAATATGTAATTGTATATTACTGGATCATGTTTATGTTACAAAAAGGATGTACATATTGAACATTTTTATTGTGATCAGTTGGCTATTTGTAGTAGGCAGAATGAACGGCAAACGTGTGGAAAACGAAAAAAAAAGCAATGTCATGTCGAACTGCCTGTTAGCATTTTGCCAAAAAGCTTTTTGTATTTGTTTGTAGTTTAACTTGGAGTAAAAAAAATAAAGTTCCTCATATTCAAACCTAATACATTTCTTGACAATTCTTAATTTTACACAGAATCGAGACAACTAATTATTGTCAATGATTGACAGTTTTCGATTGCACACTCATAATATTCTCTGAAACTCAAAATGCAGTACGGTCCTTTAAATTACTGAGAAACGTTTTGCTACGCCATGTGCAGATCCTTGTCCTACACTGACAGTTCACACTCAACTTGGACACTAATAGCAAAATGCTAAAATGTCCTTACTATTAAGCGAAAACAGACATTGGGAGAAATATTCACCAAAACCTGGCGTGTATAGAATTTAAGACGTTTCTATAGTCCAGCTAATTCTAAACAACACACATTTTCCAGAATGTTTATATAATTTACAAACGCTCTACTACGTATACCCCTGCATTTCTGCGTCCTAGTAAACAAGCACTGAACCTTTAAACTTACCATGCGTGCCAAACTCTTCTTCTACCTCTAAGTTTTGAGAGCCGAGCAGAAGTCCCCGCAGTGTACCAACGGCCACTTGCCTTTTGTAATTTTGCTTTTCCCTTTGCCCAAACTATACAAAAAGTAGCTATGACATTTACATGTCAAACGAATGAGCGTTTTATCTTGAAGTTAGATCGTAAAAGTCGCCCAGGCCACAGACAGATACCCCTTACTGGCTCTCAAAAGTCACGTGGGGTCCATAAAGTTAGTTTTATGGTTTCGGGGAGTTGACAATGTACTATATATTTCACATTCTAGAATGCAAGTGACGGTTTAACTGCTTCGAGGGGATTCTAAAGGGTCAGTTGTGAGAGGAAGAGCGTACCAGTAGGCCACTACAGTGCCAGTGTCTAGTCGGTGCAATGTCTCTCCGGTTCTACTCATTTGGAGGCGGAAATATGGATAGTGGACCGTGCAGAGTCAAAGTAAGTTCAATTTAAGGCTGCACTGGCCGGTGATTTGATCTAGGAAGATGTGGGAAGGAAAGGAGGGGTATGTTTCAAGTAGAAGTGTCAATCATTTTGTTTCTCTGAGTGCAAGAAGAGGTCGTTAGATATTAGCTGTGTCATTACAGTACATTACTAATAGAATTAGTAAATTATCTTTGGTCATCTTATTTTTATTTATTTATTTATTTTAAAAAGCCGTCTTTAAAAAGTTTTTCCCAATGAAACTTCGGTCTAATTAATCGTGTAAATATCTATCTATATCTATAACTATCTATATGTCTATATCTATCTATATATGTGTTTGTGCTTAAGTGTGTGTTTGGATTTAAGTTTCATTTATATTAAAAAGCTGTTGACTTTTTTATTTTTATAATCGTTAGTTATATTGCGATTGTACATTATTGCGAATCATTTTTGTGAAATATGTGAAAACCATCTCCCTGGATCTCTCTCTTTTTCACACACACACACACACACACACACACACACACACACACACACACACAGACAACAATATGACAATATGCCTCCCTACGGTTCTACAAGCAAAGCTTTGTTCCTTCCCCGCCCCTGTATTTTTCAGGGAGGAAGCGCGTAATGAACACAAAGTTGTTGTACTTTCTTAAATGGGCAACTGGAGCAAAGTATTTGATTAGACTATGATCTAACTATGTGTTTATCACAGACAAATAGCTATAATAATATAGAAAGTCCTACAGTAAAATTATACTTTCTGAATAAATATTTTTGATTGTTCTGTCAGAGCACTTTTGTCGCCTCAGGTCAGTTCGAGTTCAACGCAATACAGTTTGAATCTGTATATCATTATATTACACTCAAGGCAGCGGGAATGACCTCTCGCTATTTTTTTTATCTGTACCAACAGAGAAACTAAGACTTGACTGCTGCTGTTTATTGAATGTACTGTAAATCCCACCAAACTTTACCGTGACTACAGTTAGTGCGTGTAACTTGACAGTTACAAAACAGTTACCTGATATTATTTAATAATCTTTAATAATTTAATTATTCAATGGATATTAATACGAGTAATATTTAGCTATTTGAACTATCCTCTAAATTGCATATTATTTCATTACAGACGGTACTAAAATAATAAATAAATAAAAGGATGTCTGTATTTGTAATACAATATGTTGGACATTGATTTTCGGGACCGGCTTTTGGTTATTTGCCAGACCTTAACCTTTATTAGAAAACACGTTGTAAATTAATCGAAAATCAAATACTCATGCTTATTTTTTCTTATCAAATACTTGTTTGGTTCTCATCTTTCCTGCTCATCTGCATTTAACATCAACATTACCTCCAAAATAATAAATGTTAAGCTTTCAGGGTGTTTTACAGCCTACTTTCAATGAGTGTTACAGATTTTATAGCCCTCCATTTGGCATTTCTGTGTGTGAGAAAGAGGGAGAAGGAGGGAGAGAGAGAGAGCGCACAAGAGAGAGTAAAGGAGAGTTTGTGTGTGTATGCGTGTGTGGGTATGTCCGAGCAACAGAGTTAGGAAGTTTCAGGCCGTAAACAGGAAGGCGAAATTGTGGTCGCGAGCATGAGTCGAGGGCTACCGTTTCATTTTTCATCAGCTTCCTTTTTAATGATATGAGTGGGGAGGGCTCTGGCCTCCATGAAAAAAAATGCGAGCATTCCTTTAGAAAGTCCCTTAAAAAGACAAGCTTCCATACAACCACAATCGAGGTCAACCACTTTCATAAAGTCCATACTTATAGCATACAGTGCAAATACAAAACAATGCAAAATGAGGAATAGCAAATTCCCTTGAGTATGTGCTGTGCTGTGAGTCACTGAGGCGACAGGGCGTTAATTCTAGGTGTGTTTGTGCGTCAGAGAAATATTTTCAGGGTGTGTGTTACGTTTTGACACAAACTCAGGGGATCAAAGACTACAGTCTATGAATGAAGTTTAGCCCAAAGACATATACGACTATTTGGTATTACTGTACTTTTTATTGATGTAACGAGGTTCAGAGAAATTATTTAACAGGACATTTCAATATAAAGTTTCCAGCATTCTCTGCCCATTGAGCATCTGGTACTAAAAATCAATTTCTATGATTTCCATGAAGCCTCTACCATGTAGACGCAGCAATTTCGGACGTTTAAATAGCAATTTTAAGACTAATGCGTTTTGCTAGGGGCAATCTCCGAGCATATCTCATCCATAATGCATAGGGACGGGATCATCCAGGGGTCAGCAGACGGGCGCTGCTGCGAAGGCGCAAGCGCGAAACAATACGAGTCCATAAAGCAAAATTATGCGATGTTTGTCCTAAAAATTGGGTATCTTGATTAAGGATGTTTTATTTCATTGTTTTATTTTTTATTTTTAACATTTGTATTGATCCTTCAATTCAATTTAAAGCCAGCACAACAAACAAGAAATCCCACATTTATGTTTTCTGCATGTTTTGTTGGCCTTCTTGACACTTTCTACACATAGCAAATATATAGAACAGGAAGAGTAAGGGTGAACAGGACTGGCAGATGATACAAGCAGAATTTGAACTGCATCGCCTGCTCGCCATATCTGCGTTAACCACAAAGCCACAGATTGATTATATCCGATTATTCCGTTTAAGACGCAGGCCTATAGCCTACTAAAAATGATCCGAGTTCGATAAAAACAAAAATCCTGATTAGATACTACAAATTCTGCAAATATGTAGGCTGTTCAAGTGTGGAGAATATATAAAGTATAATAAAAAGTACTTATTTACGTGAACAATTCTAAAAGCGATACATAAGACAAAAAATGACACTGTTTATGTTGTTCAAATATTTTGCATATACATAAATCATAATTAGGCTATAATAATTTAACAAACATTACATTACATAACGAACAACACATTTATAAATATTGATATTTGTAATAGCTAATAATCTAAACATTTAATTGGGAAAATAATTCGAATTAAACTTTAAATCATTACTAAAGTTATGATGATAAATTTCTGAAATTTAAATGTAAAGCAATATTTATGGCAAATAAGTCAAAATATACATATATATATATATATATATATATATATATATATATAGCTTTAGACCAAGATCATGATGTCTGAGGCTGCCGGTTTCTGTTTGTCGCCCTGTTCTAAGGACTAAAGCTTTTGGAAACATCTAGAAATACGCGATTTAAATTATCAACATAGAATACTATCCTAAATTCGATCCGATAGATTTCGTAGCTTTTTTTCGTGATCTGAAAAGTGCTAATAATAGTACTTATAGGAGACAGCATGTAGAAGCTTACATCGTGAGCCAGCCTAGTTCAATGCTTTTGTCGTTAATCAGGAAGCATAAAACTATGGTTTAGGCACAAGATTGGCTCGTTCTCCCTTCTCTCTCTGTCTACGTTTAATCCAAAGGAGCGGGAGAAGGTGAACGTAGTCTCGTTAGAAGTGGCGCGAGATTTGGCGGGGTCAAATAGTTCAGGGGTCAAAAGTTTACGTAGTGCGTGACTCGGTCGTTGGCTGTCGACTCACTGCGCTTGACCAATCGCTGGATGTCAATGGCAAAGTGGGAGAAGAAGAAAGAGGGGGAGTGAGGAGTTTCAGACAGTCTCTTTTGAAAAGATTAGAAAAATGATAGAAGACCGACTTTGTAACAAAGCACGTTCCCGCGAAAGGGTGTGTTGGGGAGAAAAAAAGACAGTCGATTCTTGAGGTTTAGAGGATCAACAAAAAGGCCTGATGTTGCACTGCGAAACTTTTTAAAATGTAGCTTAATCTGAGATTAATTATATTTATTGCGTGCATGCGTTTTGTAAAGGTAGCTTGTTTATTAATACAAGTAAGGCCAGTCAAAGGCCTATAACAGATCTGTATTTATTCGTGCAGGCCTAATTTACGTGACACTTAAAAAAAAAAAAAAAAAAAAAAAATTTTATAATACAACATTGTTGCTGTTATGTTTTGACTTTGTGTTAAAAAATATATTATTGAAAACACATTATTTAATTGTTTATTCTATAGGCTATTACTTTCCTAATCTTGTAAATCCAAAGCCATTTATGTGAATTGTGTAAATTTATATGTCTAACATTATAATTTTAACTCTACAAATAAAGCTTGCATATAGGGTTTCTGACGACCTTCTACTTTATCATGTCATAATATTCATGTGAACATACGAAATAAGAAACTTATATCTAAACATTTTATAAGAGAAATAACAAGTTTATGGTTCGTGACCGAGTTTATGATTGCAGTCGCCGGATGCGCATTCAACGCAACGCAAATAAAATATTTTCTTTTTCTGATTGTGAAATAAATAAAATTAGTTCCGTGACGCCATACCTCTATTTTGATATGAGGCCTATTGTATTCCACATTTTTGTTTGTTGATCACATTCGCCACATTCGAAACGGAAGACCACCTGCGGTATTTTGTTTACATGCTTAAAATGTAGACAAGTTGTGAATAAACAAAGGAAATTTACTTAAGAAGCACATTTCCCTTTCTTAGGAAACTCAAATTTAGTGCCATCATATCATCTCCCACCAATCGTCATGAATACCTCAAAAAAGAATATACATATATAGCCTATATATACATACACACACACACACACACACACATTTTCGCATGGCAACAACTAACGCTTTAAATATATATTTAAATATAGCCTATGTATAAACAAATATATAAATTATTTAATCTATTATTTAAAATGTGGATCGTTTTTATCAAGGAGGCACCCTTCGAGTGGATTAACACAAACGATGTGTTTTAATTGTTCACACACACAAAAATTATTTTATATAAGTGGATTTTTAGTTAACGAATTAACGAACTTTTTGTTTTGTAAATTGCATAGTTCTCTCTTCTAAATGCACATTTAGAAGTGTGTGTTATATGCAGTCGTTTTTATAGTCTGGACTTTTAGACACGCTGAATATCTCCTTTAGTGTTCTGAATACAACTAGGGAAATAAAGAATTGCTCTATGGTTGAACTGATTTGTGGGTTATAAAGCTTTTTTGAATGACCCCCTTCCTCGAGCCATTTTTCTTCAAAGTAATGACCTGGGCACAATTCAACATGAGCGAGCAAACTATGCATTCATTACTATAGAACTTTAGAGTGGGAGAGACCCAGAGAAGGGGTGAACCTGAGGTCAGCGCGTCTAACAAATATTAAAATGTACTGGGACTCGTGACACGTTGAACATTTGGACTAATGGTGGAGAGCCAGGATGATGTGATGCTGAACGACTTGGTATTCTCAGAAACAACGTACGTAAGTGGTGAATAATTATATGAGAAAACTCGTCCCATTTGGAGTTCAGCTAGAGTTCACGGAATTAATTTCCATTCCATCGTAACATGTGCCGTTGCTGGGCAGTGTTGTACCCTCATTATATATATATATAGGTGAAGCGGAGGTCAGCGCGTCTAACAAATATTAAAATGTACTGGGACTCGTGACACGCCTCGCTGTTTAACAAAGACTGCCAAAGTGCGAGATTAATATGAAAACTTGAGAGTCCACAACAAAATGCCTTATATCGCCCAATGGTATTGTAGAGCTCACAGCGGCTCGAGGCTAACGTGCATTATATTTTTAGTTGTTTTAGGACAGAGAAGGCTGCGTTGTGTGGGGAAAGCCCCTTGTTGTTGCCAGCAAGATAAAGCCTCAAAACGGAAAATACGGCGCGATGACTCCTGCTGTCGAAGTTGGTGGCTCGGTGCTTTTTCCTTATTATTGCTTTTTCTGAGCTCTTAAATCGGTTGAAGATTTTCTTGGATGTTTTAATGTCCGCCTGTCTGTTATCGTCGCGTGATGTTAAAGAGGAGCTCGAGGGGACCCACGGAAATGAGAGGGAGCTGAGCACACAAAGGTATCACGGCGAGGTCACGGGCTAAACCTGTGGCTTTGGAGAAAGGAGAGAAAGGGGGGGTTCAGACGGAGGGACTCGCAGGAACGGTTGAAACGAAAAGAAGGGCTTCGGAGAGGCGACAATCCCTTGCAATGACCATGTACAGCAAAGGAGAGAAGATATGGGCGAGAGACTACCAAAATGAGAGGTGCAACGGTCAGAGTAAAAAAAGTAAGTAAAGAAAAAGGCGCTTCATTTGCATATCGCGGCGCTCTCTTTTGCAGGTGTTTGCTTGGGCAGACCACGTGCTCTCGCACACTGTGGCGAGAGTACGGGTCCCCCCTCCTATCATAACGGAGTTATGACTTTATATTCGAGCCCCACGGAGTTGCACTGTTGCGAGTGTGGGCTTTATATCGTGAATATTTACCTTGGCTATAGTCTCTGAGCCGCGGCTTTGAATGCCTGTCGGTGTACATATTAACCCCATAATGAGGCAGATGGCTTGAGGTCCCCATGGCTTTTAGAAGGAGATGGCTCTCGGGGGTGAAGGCGAGGTCGGGGACTTCAGGGGGTGAAAGGGTTAGAGCGGACACCAAGGCTGAACTTTCTCCTTTGCTGTTACAATAGATTTGCATCGATAAAATGTGAAATAAGATGTAGAGGTTACATGCGAAGTAAAAGCTAAGTCATCTAAACAAAATGATTAGCTGTTTGCATGTTTTCAACTCGGACATGGATGCTAACGTGCTTCAGTGCAAGAAGGTCGGCACAATTATTACCAAGCAGAAATCAAAATAAATTGAGAGAGAAGAAAGGAGTCAGGCAAATTAAAAAAAAGGGAGCTGAAAATGGCAGAGGCCCATTTGAAAAATTGCCAGAGCTTTGACTGCCAAACGCTAGGGGTGCTACAGATTTCTTTGATATGATGCCATTTTTTAAGCACATTTAAACTGCTCCGTGAATGGAAAAAGATTTTCCTTCGTTTGAGAATATTTCGATACTATTCGATATTATTTTGATACATTTAATAATACAGCTTTTTCGTGTATACTTTGGAGTCAATTTATAATCTTTAGTAAATTTTCTGCCTTTGCCGCAGCAGAACAAAGACTGTCCAGAAACCCTCCAGATTTAGATTGGCAAACAATAATAAGGAATGAATGAATGAATATATATATATATATATATATATATATATTCCAATATCATACCAATATTGTGACATTTACTAAATCGTTATTTTATATGTACATATTTAGAAAAACGAAAATATTTATTTAAATTGTCAGCTGTTTGGCATTGTTTTAGTGCTTGAAGGAAAATTATAATGTTAAAATGACAATATTACGATATATTGTGTTATGGTGCTTGTTTGAAATATTTTGGTATGAAGCACAACGACAATTTCGTTGGATACAATATTGATTTTACGATGTTTGTACTATAGTAACTTTTTTTCTGGTAGAGTTTTCTTTTCGTTAAGGTACGAAATGTGGCAAACGGAGCGTTATGTAGTTACAAACAATTTTATGTTTATCCCTCATTTTTGTGTAGATTTACTAACGTAACATAGCCTACTGCTTGCTGCTGTAATAAATCGGATACGGTCGATGATTTTAAATAGCAAGTAAACTCCAAAAATTCATGCGTTTTCGTTTTTTTTTTCCCACTTAGCCTACTCCATTATTCTTCCTTCTACTGTAGAATTAAAGGAAATCTTACCTTTTCTGTACGTCTAAAAACCAGCCTTGAAATATCGGTGCATCCCCAAAACAAAGAGAATCTCCTTAGAATGAATTATTTCTTTATTTCAGAGCGTTCTCCATGAAATGAGTGACCGAGTGTTTGGTGAGAGAAACGCTTGTTTAAAGAGTCATAAAATGTTTGCTCGGTGTCAAGGGGTTAAAGAACTAGTGGTATTGTCCTATGTGCATATTTTATTGTTTTATACCTCTCACCTCACTATTTATTCGCCGTTTGACTGGTGTTTGCCGGCAACAAACAGAGCTGACCTGCCATAAAACCCACGTCTTATTCCAGTGGCTGTTTCAGCTTTCTTTGACCTTTGTTGAGATCTGTCGCGGTCGCATTTACTTGCTGGCCTGTACGCGCTTTCTGTGCTAGATTCTAAGGAACTATTTTAAAATTCATGTCTGTCGTGAATAGATGTTATTGTGTAAGTCTTAGCTTGTAATTGTGTGTTTTATTAATTTCCAACATCAGTCTATTTTTTTTTTTTCAGATTTCAAACGTTTTTGACATGAAATAGCACACCAGACGACAAAGGTGTGTTCTTCGACCGTTCAGTATATATATTGAAGAGACAAAGAGATTGATCTTCGAGGGTATGAAAATGTTGTTTCTGGGCCATATAGTGGAAAAAAATGTCCATTTTCCTCTCGTATGTTATGCGTTTAGTTTCTATGTCGGGGAGAAATGTACAAGAAAAACTCCAGTGTTTACCACAAACCATTAGCAAAGTTTATAAAGGAAGCACCGATCCGTTAAGTGGCGAGACAGATTGCTGATATCCTTGGAGGCAGACTGTTCCAGGTGCAACACTTGACACTGGGAAGGTACTGTCAAGGTGAGCAGGCTCTCTCAATACCTGTCAAGAAGATACCTGTCATCTATATATACCCTGTAGATCCGGATTTGTGTATACAGACGCACAGTCACAAATTCGTGTCTAAGGGAGTATGTAGTTGATGTATAGGCTACATTTCAACTTCAACGGGCAAAGAAGATGACATTATAACTTTCGGTTTGTTTATTAATGACTGTTTGTTAGTGGAATATTGTTGCAGTAACGAAAGTTCTTTTGTTCCCTAACTACTACATTTTTTTTTCTGTAAATTTTGGTGTAGAATTGAAGGGCGTTCATGATGTCACACATATTTTATGAGACTTTTAAAGAATTCGAAATGAGAAAAAAAGGAAAGAATTCGAAATGAGCAATAATAATAATAATAATAATAATAATAATAATTTGTATAGTTTTGCACTGATTAATGATTATCCGAATGCAGTTAATTTAAAACATTACTATTAGTAAACAGCGAGAAATATTTGCTACTGGTGTTAATAGTGAATTAAGCACATATATTACTATTCAGTGTGTGTAGATTTGGCATACAGGATAAACGCGCTGTTTGGAGTGGAATGACTGCAGACTCCGTTTAAATGCAGGTCTCCTTTGTGATTTAGGAGGCTTTGTAACCTGAATTAGTTGATGAATTTTCTATCGATCTTAAACAAGCCCAGATTCATCTCTGACACGCTGCTCACGCCACGACTTCTCTCACCTTTATTAGCGAGTGCATTTAAGAACTTGGCCAAGGCGAGCTTCTTGCATCACTTTCCCCTGGTACCGCTTTTCATGAACATTGGCCAAAATTAAGCAGTGTTTCTATTCGCCAAATCTGAACAGTTCTTTATAGAGGTGTAGTCATGTTCTCAACGTGCAGATGAACTGAGAGGGACTGGGGGCGTGACTTTCTGTGGGGCTGGTAGAATCCAGCATGCCTTTTCGCCGTGTCTGCATTGGCTTGTTATTGTTTTGATTTACTCACTATCTCATCAAGTGCATAGCAACGTTTGAGAAAGAATGGAATTTTAGACTATTCCGAAATGTGAGTTGATGAGCGCGGTCTAAATTGACTAATCCCATTTCCTTATCCGGGAATCGCGAAGATCCACGCCATTGGCTGACGATGTCACATGGACCCTTAACTTTGTTCACTTGACAGAAAGTAGGAGGGTTCTACGAAACAGGAAAACGAGTAAAGGGATACATATAAATTTTAGTATATTTTGTGTGCAATTCAAAGAAATTAATGGCCATGAGTTCCTATTTGATCAACTCCAACTATGTGGACCCCAAGTTTCCACCCTGCGAGGAATATTCCCAGAGCGACTACCTACCCAGTCACTCTCCGGACTACTACAGCGCCCAGAGGCAAGACCCCTCGTTCCAGCATGAGTCGATCTACCACCAGCGGTCGGGCTGCGCCGACCCACCCTACTCATCGTGCCATGGTTCGGGGCAGCCTGCCGCGGTCATCTCTCCGCGAGGTCACGTTCTACCCACAACCGCACTCTCGACCCCTCTCCGTGAACCAAGCCATCACTGCGACTCGGTAACTCCGAGCCCTCCGCCTGTCTGCGGTCAGACTCCCACTAGCCAAAACACTTCACCGGTCACTTCAAGAAAGGATCCCGTGGTATACCCCTGGATGAAAAAAGTCCACGTAAACATCGGTAAGTGCAGCTAAACTTCTCTTACTAGTGTTTCCGTGCGCAGACAGCTCAGCCACTTTAGAAAGCCTAATGTCCGGCGTTAAATCTATTGCTCCCCTTATGAAGTTGCCCTTGGTCGAGATTTACGATCGTCTGTTTGCAGGGCAATATAATTACACCCTCCATAAATTTTCATTGCACTCCTTCTTTAAGCTCTTTCGGGGTCTATGCAACTTTCTCGTTCTAATTTCTTCCCGAGAAGAGGTTTATGAGATCTCATGTAATCCATAAGTTAAGTTTTATGTTTTAGTAATTAGATTTTAAGTGACTGGACGGACTGATGTGTACTTTACATTGTCACTTAACTATTGTTAATAAAAAAAAAGTTTTATGGGAGCTAAAATATTAATAGTTATGGGGACGATAATAAAACATTAATGGTAATACAAACAGTCGGACTCTTTTACAAACTATTATTCCGCGATAATTAGTGCTTGTATTCATACAACTGCCTTGGGGTGCGCTCAAAAGGGGGCAAACTCCGTGTTTGCAAAATCACGGTTTAACATTAGTCGCCCATAGCCAACTATAGATTATGCTGTGAATTGCTGAATATGTGTTTTTTTTATGAATTCTTACGCAAAAATGTAATACTCCTATTGTTTTATCTTGTGCTGCTATTACTGACTTATTTTGAGCAATAAAATCTTGAAATTAGTGTCACTGTCCCGACACTATGCAAATTGCTTATCTTAAATAGACAATGGCCACTTTTTTTGTTTTGTTTACCATTTTTGCATAACCGAAGCTTTAAACAGTGACATTGTATACTTGCAAATACGAGATAGACAGATTTTTTTCACGTTTAAATAAATAAAGTACCTACATTATATTATTATAGTGTTTGTGCATCTGACTGTTGATGAACTGGAGTGTACATATCATATGTAAGTGTGAGTGTGTGTTTGGGGGCTGTGTGTGTGCGTGTGTTATACTTTTTTGTAACGTGTCGCTCTCCGTATCCCAACAGTGAACCCGAACTATTCAGGGGGTGAACCCAAGCGCTCACGCACAGCCTACACGAGGCAGCAAGTCCTGGAATTGGAGAAAGAGTTCCATTACAACCGCTATCTGACTCGCAGACGGAGGGTGGAGATTGCCCATACACTATGCCTATCCGAACGACAGATTAAGATTTGGTTTCAGAACCGGCGCATGAAGTGGAAGAAGGACCATAAACTTCCCAACACCAAAATACGCAGCAGCTCTGCCAACACTAATTCAAGCAGCTGCCCGACACTGGGCAGCAATCAGAACCGAGCAAGCGGACCTCCGCCAAGTCTATAGCACTCCACTGTTGCCCAAAACATGTACAATTATAAAATCAAATTTTCTGGAGTGTAGAACGTGGATTTTACCTGCGTTGTGTCTCCCTACTCTCCCCTGCACTCTAATTACAGGGATAAAATACGAGGAAGATGTGGGGGAAAGGAGCAAAGAAAATGTTCATTTTTTTAACACTAAAAATGGGTGAAGACTCGAACTCAAATGCTAGATGGATTGCTTTCCCAGTCTGGTTCCCATTTTTATCCCGCACGCCTCTCCTGCTCACTCGCCCCTTTCATAAGCACAGAAGGCGGCAGATAGTTTTCAGATTTGGTGAAGATGGATCCGTGTTTCATCTTTAATCACGCCAAACTCGGCCTCATTTGTCATGTTTACTCTGTGGTACAAAGGATGAACCGTAGGCCTGCCCATTACCTCGACGTCTAGCGTTGTGCTTAATAAATGAGTCGCTCTGTTTTGTCAAGAAGCCTTTTCTGACTCCCTTTATTCCCCTGGCTTAAAAATAACTAGCCGAGTGTTTTTCAACTGATATGAAGTTTTGTATTTTGTAGCAATTAGGTTATTTTGCATTTGCTATTTGCATTTCGAATGCAATGCCAATGTGACTGAGGGTTTATTGTGCGTGTGGTCCATTTGTCGCTCATTAAAAATACAGGTACTTGTTTCACTCGCCTGTTTAGCGCATTTCAGTTTAAGAACAGCAAATTACTAATTAGTTGTTCATATTAAATATAATATAAAAGTTCAATGAAGCTGGACGGCTAGATATGCATAACCAAAACCGGTACAACGCAAAGCATTTTAAAGAGAGCACTGCTAAGTACTATTTGAATTACCTCAATTGTTTTTTGTTTGTTTGTTTTTCGTTTTTTTCGTTTTATGAAGTGATAAGTTTAAGTTATTTGGACTTAATGGCAAATATCTGCAATAGCTAATCTCAGCATTTGTAAGTTGAAATGAAATTTAAGTTAAGTGTGGCCAGGGTTGTATAGAGAAAGGTGCGTATATTGCTCGAGTAAATACACTATATTTTCGTTTATTCTACTTCCACCCTTTTATGGTACATAGACATGTGCACATACATTTCGCTTTCTTTCTTTCTTTCTTTCTTTCTTTTTTCTCTCAATTGTATTCATTTTATTATTATCATCATCATTATTATTATTACATTCCAAAGATCAGTTTTCTCGCTGATGAATTGTAAATGTCTCCTCTTACATGTTTGTATTTTGTCTTCTTTCTGCTTGTACCTTTCATTGTTTACATTTGTTACTGTAAATAGCTCTAGAAATTTAATAAATGGCGGAAAAGTATAATCTTTCTTCATGTGTCATGTCTTCTTGTGGATTCTAAAGCTAGATATGCTTATTTTAAATACATATTTCTTGTATAGGTGGATACCATCGTCCTCTGTTTAGCTAAAAACACAATTTAATTGAATTTGACTTGCCACTGCGCATTTTCGTTAGCCTTGTAGCACTCGCCTGTCTTAAAGATCACTGCCTATCTCTCTAGTGATTTATATCGCTGCATTGCGAGTAATCCTGGTACATTACGCCTTGTAATCTTATTCTAAATCACAAAACCCTTCCTTTCTGTCTCGTCTCTCCTTAATTTAACGGTGCACAAACCCTCTGCTCAACGATGCCGTGAATGCGCCTAAAAATATGGATCCATGTTAGAAAAAAGCAGAAGTTAAATAGTTTCTCGGCTCGTGGGCTTTTAATGCTTTAATGAGTGTAATTCTTGCACAACAGTTTCGCGACTGTTTGCCAGCGCAAGCTGTGTGTTTTTTATATTACAAAGGAGCGGGTCGGTGCCATAGCTCAAACCCTGACAACCAAATAGATAATCAAGAAGACAAATGGCTTCTTTTGGAAGGCGCAGCCCTCGTATTAATTTTCATTTTCTTTTCTTAGAGCAGGTATTGAAAATATAGAGCCGGAGAAAATAACATTCCGTTTACTGGCGTTGAACTTTACACAAAAGTATGGCTTTAAATTGGTCTTCTAGCATTCCGTGGCACCGAGAAGATTTTCTATTACTTGCTTGTTGATATCAGAGGCCTTTTCGCCGCACAGCCCGCTAAAGCCATTTGTCTGTTTTCTCCCTTTTATTTATGAAATGCTGTCTGGACATAACGTCAAACACTTCAAAAAGCAAAAAATGTGAGGCAGTAAAATAATTTGAGGACCATTCTCTAGTTGAAATGGTTAAATATACACAATTGTTAGCTAATATTATTTGTAGTAGCATAAATATGTCATATTTTTTAACAGATTAATATAGATAGATAGATAGATAGATATATAGATATTCATCTACATGCACCCATTTTGTGGTTTAGACCCAAATCTTGCATCCAACTTAAATGTAATTTTAACATGTCTCTCAAAAGTTACTCGAGAACTTAAATGGATGCATTTGCGTGTGGCATCTGAATAGACCTTGGAATCCTATTGTTGTCACACATATTTTATTTTCTTTAAAAAAAAGCCACACCGGTTTGAATAGAAGTGAACAGATTTCTTTTGAGGGCCTCAAAAGTTCACCACCATTATTTGCAGACAGAAGCCTAAAGAAAAATGTGAGAATTATACAGAAAAATCATTAATCACCGCTTCTCTTTAAACAAGTCTTCTCTCCTATTGTCATTCGGCAGCACAACTGCTCGGACCTTCTGCTAGGAGGGGAGTGAAATCTTGAAGGGCACTTGAAGACATCCCCCCTCCCTCCTCTACCATCTTCTATTCACTAAGTCATGCCGCAAGAAAACTTTTTTGGCGAGGGATGTCCCATGAAGAATCTCTTGAAAATGTTAGCGCGAGTGAGAATCTTCGCAGGACAAGAGATGGCAGCGTTTAAGGTACAGTACTTTTGTTTTATTTCCCGCACTTTTAGTGTTTTGAGTTTTATTGCTTTATGGCCTTCTCGCAGTAGGGTAGCAGAGGCACATTTGTCGTGTTGTGCCACGGATGGGTTTTATGGTTGCTTTGACAGAAAGGGTAGCTTTTGGGAACCGGTTGTCGTGTGTTTAAGATAACTTCTAGGTGTGTGCCATCACAACTAAAGTGGTAGCATGTTTTCCTTTTCGTCTTGGAGTCATGTGCGTGTGAACGCGCATGTGTATCTTCTATCAACACTGAATATGCATGAGTTGCAATGTGCCACATACACATCTGAGCAATATCTAGATATGCCATATGTAAGTCTCCTAGCTGCCAATTTGACATGCTGCCCTTAATGACTGTTGTTAATGGCACTTTATTTCTTTTACATATAATGTTGTTTGTGTGCGCGTGTGTATGTGTTTCTCCACCCTAAAACGCCTTTTTATTTCATCAGAGAGCTTGGGTGGCACACAGGTGCAAAGCGGCCGGTTTCGAGAATAAATTATTCGATGCTCTGTTGGTCAGACAGGAATGAACAGCACCGAAGAGAATGTCTCGAGAGCAACTATTTGCCTAAAACAAACGACTTGTAGCAAATTGCTTCAATTGCATGTTGTGTGCTTAGATGAGCACCAATGCTCTGATACGGGCTCACCGCCTTTTAACCCCTGCAAATCAATCTTTTGTGCGTACTGGAGAAAAGGCCAGTGGTTCTGGTTTACGGCTTTCGCCTCCCTCTGCGGACCTGTGTAGCATGAAGCGTGGCAAAAAAGACAAAAATATAGAAACTGATATTGAGGGAAGTTGAAGGATGACAGAAAAAAATCGATTCTTGCAGCAGGCAGGCAGAATGGCAGCAATGGGTTCAACTAGAGGACACGTTTTTCTGACCGATTAGGTCTGTTTCGAAGGCTCAGACTGACCCCTCTGAAACCCTTGACCCGGCGCGGACAGGACAGCGCTACGTTTTACATGGTCAACAAAGCCCTAGGGCGAGTTTGTCATAACAGCGCGGCCGGGGCACTGTAACCCGAGGGCACCGTGCTATCTCTTCCCTCACACAGTCTAGTAAACTATCGGGGCCCTTAAAACAACAGCAGCCGTGGCCTTGCAAAGACCCATCCTTAAACATCTCTCCCGTCTTTTGGTTTGAGCAGCTTGAGAAAGGCCCGCATAGTCACCATGCGTGTCAAGACCTGCAGAATACACACCGCGAGATTACTTTACGATTTCCTTTATATGTATTTCAGTAGCTGTAACACTGTGAGGGAGGCCAAGAGGGCCTTCCGCTCCAGAAATATGACGGCAATTTTGTGTGACAACGTCTCGTATTGTATCATGTAAGCCCCCTCCTTTTTGCTTTCCTTGTTCTGGTCTCCACTCCCTCCTTCAAGGTTTGTTGGAAAGCTCGCCGCTTGGCCTTGTAACGCTGATGTGATGGTGTGGTGCCTGTTTTAGCTCACGCCGCTAATTGCGAAACAAATAGCCCTCGCGCATTGCTGAATTATTATTGTGAAAAGCCACGGAGCGGAGGTCAGCACCGCATAGTCACAGAGATATATGGCCCGCGCGCGCCAGCTTTGTGGGCCTGGGCTGAGAGCCTGTGTGTTTGTGTGTGTGCGTGCGCATGTGTGTGTTTTAAAGAGACACATATTAAGTAAGGCAAATCACCATTGTTAACATTGCCAGCAAAACGCAACCCCTCCCCTTTCTGCTGCATTACTAATCTACTATTTCATCAATATTACTGTACTATTACCGATATCTACACATGTTCTACTACAACTATTTAGTAAATATGTTTAATCTCTTGTTTTGAAAAATGCAGATTAGGCGTGCATTTATTTCTTTAACTCTCCGTATCTCTCCAAACGGGCTCCAATTCATTCGATATTAATATTTAACTAACTGAATGGCTGCTGCGATACAGATTCCATTATTTCCTGGGATAGCGAAGAGTAATGAGTGAGATCACTAAAGAGGAATTTTCAGGTGCTTTATTTGTTACTCTTGACTTCTGAAAACCTGACTTCAAATTTAATTTGCAACTAATAGTTCGCGTATGCTGCAGCTATACCGCATATTATAGTCATGATGATTAAATTCGCTGATAGCACGTGAAAATATAAATCATTATTTTGAATTAAAATTATTATTGAAAATAATAATAATAATAATAATAATAATAATAATAATAATAATAATAATAATAATTTAAGACGCTACATTTCATACACTAGTTGGGTTAATCTAAATCCTTTCCCTGATTGCAATTTTATAACAAACGAACCTGACACATGGAAAATGCACGTTTACTTCAAGCAGCTGTCCGGCGAGTCTGCCTATCAAAGAATATATATATATATATATATATATATATATATAAGGCACTACGCGTTCATGCAGCTTTTGACAGATTTACAGTCCCCAATAAAAGAGGGTATTCTCAGTGCCGTAAATCAATCTCCGCCTCTCTGTATAAACCTAGCCTTTAGCCAAACGTTCTGTTTACTCAAGCGCCAGTAAAATCTGGGATATTCATTGACTATTTTTTCTTTATGATCTGAGTTCTCTCTTTTCTTATAATAATAACAAGAAGAAGAAGAAGAAGATGATAAGCATACTGGTTGTTGTTGTTTTATTATCATTACCATATATATTATCTTGCTGATGCACGTTTAGTAAATTACAACTATTAAGAAATATCAAATGCATTTATTACTTGCATTGTAAAAAGCTCGCGACACATAACATAGACTGGCATCGAATTTTTATATAATTCCTATCCCAATTTTTAAAGTCTATTTTAAAGATTCGGTTTCTACATATTTGTTATTTCGCTTTAACTTTGCAGATGATTTGGTCACTAATTGAAGTACGGAATTTAACTCCATTCCCATTGTCCTAAAATAATTTAAAGACATGCAAGAACAAAACAATCGCGTTGTACTTTTTTCGAATGACGTTTATCATTAGGTATTTTTTATTTCTGTTGTGAGCATTACTAGGCCTGCATGTATTTCCATTTTTTTTTTTTATAATTACAATCTGAAAATAGACCTTATAATAAGAAATCGCTTCGTAGTTTTATATATATATAAAAAACTGAAAAAAAATATCGTGATTAATTCATAAAGTCATATATTTTAAAAGCACATGTGCAATCGCTATCCATTTGGGAATCACACAGTTTGCTTTCATTCTTACAAAGCAGTCAACACAGAGCCACACACATTATGCTTTAATCTTTGCTTTAATATTTACATTGATATAATTCACATATAGCCTGGTTCGTCATATGTATTTATTTGTATTTACACCGCCACAGCTATCTTGCAAATGAAAAAATGCATGGACTGACTTGCACTTTTGAGAAGAAAATTGCAGAGGTTCAATTGCACATAAAGCTTATCTTTATTGCATTTACCTTATTTGGCAAATAGTCTAATTGCATTTGATAAAAACTGCTGCGAAGCTGGCTACACTTTAATCGCGCGTTTTATTCGTTCCTTCGAGCTGTTTTGACTGAAATTAGCTATTGAAAAGATGGTGCAGATTCTTTGCTAGACTTCTTCGAAGCACACAGCAAGTCAGGCTATTGTTTGACCTTCAAAGTCTCTGTACTGCTCCTTTTCTTTTGACTCAGCCCCAGGTCTATTGTTTCCGTTTTGCCTCAGCGCTGTGCAGAAGGGCATCCCATTGTTGCTTAGGGCTCGCGGCAGGGTCTCCAAAAGAGATACCCCCCCCCTTATCTGTCGCATGCTACCTGTCTTTACACAGCCTAAGAACTCCACAACATATTATTAATAATAATAATTAAAATATAAAAAATAACAGATTGATAATGTGGATAAATTTGAGCTAAATCAAACAAATCTACTAACTTGTTAGAAAGGTGCTCTCTGCATTGGAAATGTTTAAACCGTTCAACTGACTTAATTTCGATAAAATGTCACAAACGCGTGGTTGTAGTGTTAAATAAGCAGGCAAAGAATCAGTGATGAAAATTGGGTATGTGATATCAGTTGTAATGCCAACAGTCATTCATCAGAGTGCTTGTTATCGTAAGAATTTCTTCACACAGAGAGAGTTTCTTTTTTATTTATCATTATTTAATGTATATTCAAAGTAGTGTTACAGAGAAATCAAACAAGACATCAGTATAACATTAAGGACAATATTTTGACTTTAAAATGATCGCAAAGTTAAAAAAAAAATATATAAAATGCTGATTACAAATGTAGGCTTTCTCAAAGGAACAACTGAATACGGAAATAATATGAAAAACAAAATTTTTAATAAAAAAATGTCTGTAATAAAAATACTTCGGCGTTATAAAAGACAGAAAACTTGTACCACTTGCATGCAAAACAACCCTTTGTAATTAGCCTATGTTTACCATATAGGTTACCATTTACCACATATAGCCCACATTCGTGCCGTAACAAACTTTTTTCTTTACCTTTGTCCTGAACAGTATGAAGAATTTCATTTTACGAATAAAAAGGACAGAACAGAATGTAGTGTAGCTGTGGAGTGTTGGGTCATAGTAATCCCGCGAGCGTGCAAGCCGTGGTGCCCCCATCCCCCTCCTGGTCACGTGATTCATTAAATAATTAATGCAGTGGTTGCAGAATAGATATGTATTCGTCAGGAATATCGCAGACATGGTCTCCTAGTGTCTGACGTGAAATTCAACTGTCCTTTTAAAAACAAGCCCTATAGCGGAGCGAAAAAAAGCACAGGCAGAGACCCTCACAGAGGCTGCAATGAAACAAATTTGGACGGGGGAGCGTCTCACCGTGTGAAGCTTGTGAGTATACGAGGAAACGGGGAACGCCACTTCAACCGCCGCCACCGTTCCAGGCTTACCCGACTCCTTGCATTTATTTGCTGTTTTGTGGTGTTTCAGTAAATATCGTCCAGAAATACTCATCCTCGCCATCCCTTGTCATCATGCATGTATGTCTCACAAACCCATTCCATCGTTTGAATTCAGCTGCCAACAGGAGTGATGCGACATGTCATAGCATTACACCGTGCTCCATTCATATCACTACATATATATTTTGAAAAGCAGCGTGTTACTCTTCTTTTCTTCACCGTCCCACATAAACCATCTTTCTCTCTTCCTTTGCATGTCCCTCTCTCTCTCTCTCTCTCACTCTCTGTACCGTCTTTTCAGCCAGCTACTTCGCTTGATTTATAGTGATATGTGTGTCAGCAGCAGCGGGGCTGCCATTGTGTATTTGTGAGGGAGTTGTGTTGTTTATGGCCGTCTGCGCGATAAATCATTTCTCTTTGAAAATGATGGGCGAGCGACGATATGCGGGAAAGAGGAAGAGATTCCCCGGATTACCGTTTAGGC
Organism: Sinocyclocheilus rhinocerous; assembly: GCF_001515625.1. NCBI lineage: Eukaryota > Metazoa > Chordata > Actinopteri > Cypriniformes > Cyprinidae > Sinocyclocheilus > Sinocyclocheilus rhinocerous. The sequence continues at coordinate 468,514 of NW_015654499.1, forward strand.
TCGCCGACTTTCTGTTTCGAAAACGGCCCGCGAACCCTTCGCTTTTGCCCTCTCCCTTCATCTTTAAGCCCCCCAAGTTGATTATCGCGAACGATTTACGACAATGGATCAGCGACTAATATGAAGGCTAAGTAGCTGCAGGTCTTGAGTTACTGAATATGCAATTACCAATTAAGGGAAGATTTGTTTAAATTTGGCAAAACGGGAACGCCTCGTCGCCTTGTAAATCTCATAAAAGTGTCCGCGCCCGCCAGGAAACTTAGCCAGGGGTCTCATACCTGGACTGCAGCTGTTTTTCTTCATGGTGTAAAAACCTAATTGGAGTACTTACTGAGCAGAAAGGGGTAGCTACTGCTTTAGTTTATTCTTAACTAGAACACTGTCAGAGCTTGAATTGCCTTTAAGCTAAAAGAGGGTCACGGACTACCCTCTCGGACACAAAGATGGTCTTTTTTCCCCTGAAATTCCTTTTTTTTTTTTTACAAACTTAAGAGTAGGCTTTTCTGGTTTGCTTGAGCACAGAAGACTTTGATAGCCTTTTCATTGTTACAAACCTTTTTTCCCCCCTACAAGTGATTTCAGTACTGTGAAAACTGAAAGAATAGCACAGAAATATGCCTCATTGGCTGGCATGCTATTTGAACTGTATTCCCCCCTTATCTGCTCACGAGGAGGAGGCTTGTCAAGTGAGCAACTTTACCTGTAGTAAATCTTGTTTATGACGTGTTAATGTTATTTCGTAGAGATGGCCATAATTGTGCAATGCACATGCGCCGCTGAAGAAGACGACCACAAACAAAGAGGTTAATCGATCTTTATTGTTTTATTCACACAAACATAAAAACATACGTTTATTGTAATCCATGGGCTTAAGGTAAAAATAAAAATATAATTGTTATTGTTACTGTTAACAACAATAAATGAGCAGCAGGAATAATAATAATAATAATAATAATGAGTCCGGGGACCCTTTGCTTTATAGCATTGCCATTGTTTTATTCACCTCCTCCCCACCTGGGTAATACAAACCTTTGTGTAGCAAAATTAGAATAACTCCTTGGCTCCTATCAAATATTAATGGGCACACCGGCATGGCGAACACGTTCAAAATGTATAATTCCAGCAGCGCTCCTTGTTGCCGGGCGGTGTGTCAAAAACAATATTCGAGCTCATTTTGGAGGATGCGCAGGGGGCGAAAAGATGGGACATTTTTTCGTGCAGGGACTCGCCAGGCGGATCTCATATCTGATTTCACGAGTTTAGTGACAGCCGAGGTTGAATAAATGATTCAAAATGCCAGTCAGTTTAGAAAGACTTTAAGAGTCCCTATATCTATGCAGAAAAAATAGTTGTGTTCATGTGTAGTCGTATAGTTAGGTTAATCACAAAAGTCAGTGATATAGATTAAATAACATTTATGCAATAAAATATGCATCCTTTATATTTAATTAATAATTATTAACGACCACATTAATAATTGTTACGTTTTAAATCTTAGTATGACAGCCGTACAAATTACGAGCAGTGTAAGCATCAGCATTACAATCCTGGAGTAAAACCATTTAAATGTCCATAAAGTAAATTCAAATAATTGTATATCAATTTATTTTGCGTTTTGATAATTATATGTAATGAATAGGCCTGTGTATATGACGGGAGATGTTAATGCTTGTTGGCCTTTTTTCTTGTTTATCAAACAGTATTCCGATAGTTCATCACTAGCAAGTTTCCTTAGTCTTTGGATTGGATGTTGGCCATATTGTCCTCTTATTGCATCCAAATGTACACTAACAAGATGGAGCAATGTATAAACTAAGCTGCTGTTTCGCAATTTAATTTTCAAACCTTCTATCATTTTGACTAATTTAAAGCAAATTTTACCACACTTGATAGAGCAAGACATAAGCGTAAGACAATCCAATTTTAAAATATATTTAATAATAATAATAATAATATAATAACAACAACAACAACAACAACAACAACAACAATAATAATAATAATAATAAAGAGATTTCGGTATGGCTATCTTAGATGATGCAGATCATTTTCTGTGGAATGTTAAATATAAGTCGTAAATAAAAATACAAAAAATAAATGTCGTATGTTTGTACCACTAAACGATCATAGCTGGATGTTCAACGATTATAGTTGTGTTTTCGCAATCACTAAACGATCACAGTGACTATCAAAACTATCACTAAGCATGGTGGCTAAATGCAATCATGTTTTTGGTCCCACACGGAATCTTTAAGCCCTTTTGTCTCTCATTGAATTCGTCATTTTATTAGGCCAGCAGTAGCAGTTGTATGTAGCTACGATTTATTTTATGTTAGCTTAGGTGAGTTTTCCAGGTGTTTCCCCTGTCTTCTAATGCACGAATAATTACCCATTTGGAAATAAATCAATATCAAACCTCTCTCTAATTCATAACGGTCTACACAGAGCAGCGATTGAAAGCACATGAAAAATGAGCAGAGAAACGCTATCCAGAGGCTACATGCTGGATTTTCATCCATTTGAGGAGCATGGGGGAACGCGATAAGAGAATTCAGCCGGAAATGTTCGAGCCAGCGTCTGCCTTTTTATGCAGTGGCTAAGAATAGCATGGATACTATCAACACACTTTTAAATAGTTATAATTGAACTTCCGTCTATGTCTGCTCGGTGTGTGTGAGCGCACGCGCCTGTTGTTTTCTGCTATCTCTGCGTGGGTAGTGTACAACCTAGCACACAAAAGCCTCGAAGAACGAAAGCCAAGTGCAGTGACTTGAAGGTTTGCAGTGTAAGGCTAGTGAATGCAGGCAATAGGTATTAGGGCAAAGCTAGAAAAACAAAACCGACTGAAGCTACCACATGAAAGACTGCGCGAGCTTATTTTTGTAGACTCAAGAGAAAAAGTATCACGCTTTTCCTATTTACTGGAATTTGGCATCATTCCCTTAAAATGAAAAAAGGAGACAAGAAACGTGTTGGATGTCGACAGGGAAGGGAACAATTATCGGAATGAGGTTGACCGTGTTCGCCCTTGCCGAAGCCTGCAGGTTGCAATAACCATATGGCCCATGTGTTGGCCCCGTAGCCGTGCAGTCCCCTATTGGACAAACGAACCCCGTTGGCTTCTCCACCCTGTGTGTCCTGTCAGTCCACTGGTTCACTAGTTCACCGTGTCAATCCACCCTGTTCCGCGCAAGCAGCGAGAGGCGAACAGACAGCTTGAGGCTAGAGGTGGAATCTTTCGCCTGCTGGTGAGTGGTGCTCCAGAGCAGTCACACGCCAAGACTCGGAGCCTGGGGTTCGGCTGTAGGAAAAACGAGCTCCCGGAGTATTGGGGTTGTGGACGCCTAAGTGGAGTGCGCGCGCATTAGCAGTTCCCAACGCGCCTATGAACGCTTTGATCCACAAAGTAGCCTCCTTTTGTTTTATGCAGACGTTTAAAAATCGGCAAGGAAGCTATAAAACGTTACCTTCTCGCATCGAGCAACCATTTATATACATCTATAAAACAATCCTTGCATGGCAGTCAATCTGTTCCGTCGTTTTGCGTAAATATTCCAAAAACAAAGACCCATCTTCAGCCGAGAGATCGGGAGGAATGCTGGATGTCAGGTAAGATTTGCAAGCTTCGAATGATGCCGCATGCCTGGACTCTTCCTTGTGTCCCGAGCTCTTCTGCCGACAAGTCATTAATTATCCGTTGTGTGACCTAGAGTCATCCCTGGGTGTGCCCGACTTCGAAAACTTTTTTCTTTGTTTTCAAACAACCGAAGACACTTGCCTTCAAATTGGTAACCGATGAGGGCTAAAAGTTGGCTCATTCCCCACATACCTCACTGCTTTTCTTTTATTAGCCTGGGGTTCTGTATATTTTTAAAAAAACTTGTTTTAAAAAAATTTTTTTTATCGACATTATACCTCATAAGTTTCCTCATCAGTCAGCCTAATTTCTCAAATGCAAATTGATTGGAGAAGTGTGGAGATTCGCGCAGAGGCCTGAAAGTGTAAAAAGAAGACAGATTTATGACCTAAACAGAGGACTGCTTATTCTACTAACAGCTTCTAATTTCGAACTTTGCTTTGCTCTCCACTGAACGCGCCACAGGTATCCCAAAATGGCCTTATGGCCATTTTGTCTTGTTATTATTTTTTTACATTTTGCTGCTTGTAAAACGACTGGTGTCCCTAAAACCTACAGTAGGCGCTGGCTGTCAAAGGTAATAGAGGAGCGGTTAATAATTCAAATGTGGCCTCAAGGTAGACGGCTCGTAAAATGTAACACTTTAGTCTATTATATGGTTTGTCCTTTTCAATTAATTAAGACGGGAGAAATTTGCTTTTGCATATTACATAGAACGAAAACATAATATAATTAAATGTCAACAAACTTTGACTATAAATCACTTACAGGTTCTGACACAAATGTTTGACATCAAACAAGTAAAAACTACATTGTCACTTGCAGACATATGCACCAAAAGGTACTAAAAGCTCAGAAAACAGTCATCTGAGTCAATCTGCGCGCTTTGACACATTTTGAAAAATCTCTTCTCTAAGTAGTACTTTTGGTTTTGTTGTTGTCTTGATGGTCGTTAGTCCAAAAGAGAAATTGTGACCAGCGGTTTCCGTGAACTAGCGTACAGGTCTGAATAAAACCACAAAAGTCTAAGTGGATATAATTTAATTGATTTTATCATAAATCACTGACAGTACAGAGAGAGGACTAGTTAGAGAGAGCCATTTAAAGAACAGTGCGATTGTCAACTAGGTCATAAAGCTTTTTTTATGTATATATTTTCCAGTCTAAGAATAGTTTATTGCTGTCATAATTATCAGTCTGTAATTTTCATGGGCACCAGTGCTGCAATGGTGTGTGGAGTTATGTAGCTTTGCTAAAGCGCGTATTTACATGGCGACCACAAAATAAATCATTCAATGGCTGATTTAACTTATCTTTTACTCTTAAAGTTAAAATTAGATCCAACTGCAACTGTTTCACTTCTAACAGGGTGCAATTTTATTTTCTCTGCTCATTTGTCAGATTTGTGAAGTTGGCAGTTTTGGGGACCCTGGGGGCATGGGCCTGGGTTGACCCAAAGACCCTGTCTCTTCCTCAGTCAGTGTCTTCATTCAAAAAAAAAAGTTAAACATTATCCACCCTATGCACAGATGGTCCTTAAAAATTAACTTTGTGGTCGAAAACCTTTTGGATGAATATCACTTTTGATATAATACCATCTGAATGAGTTCTATTAGAGCAAGGATGGTTACAGGGCGTTGCGCACTAATGCATAATCTTCGGGTTTTTAGTTTCGTTTAGTTAGCCTTACCATTAAGTCCACTTGGACGATATTTTAATCACGGTTAAGCTTTAGAGCGGGTCAATTAAACAATATATCATTAAGTAATACAAACATAACATTTACACAAAGAAAACCACCTGACCCCACTCTTAAACAATAAAGAAAGATTAATTCGCATATGAGAAAAAGTTCTTCTTGGCGCGCGTCTTTGTTGTGACCATTGCGCACAGGTCAGTAAGGCGAACCAGAAATCTTTAGTTGATGCTATATGCGTGGGTGTCAGAAACCAAGCCCCCTGCCCATTCACACAGCAAGAGAGGGAAAGAACTCCTTTAATCGTTCAAAGATTGGCCACAGAAGGCCTAACGTATCCAGCGGCCTCACACTGAAGTTTGTGGTGTTGAAAGTTGGATGTCATCCGCCAGAATGCAAGAGAAAAGAAGACATAGCTAGCCGCTCCCATCTTAAAACAGCCTCCTCTCTCGGCATTCGGGTATGCTAAGCGTTCGAGCTCATTACTTTTCAAAGCACTGGAATCCAACGAACGGACTTGATGAAAGCTCACCATTTCTGTGATGGGGAGGCGATTTCAGTGTTTTTGCTGGGTGTCACTGAAGAAAACGAGTCATTAATTGCGGATTCCAAATGAAAATGCATATTTCCTATTTTTGGATTTATTAGACTAGAGACTTTAAAAAGGATAAAAAGGATTCAGGGCATTATTTTGGATTTGGAAAGAGGGCCCTTAAGGTAGTCACTACTAAGTCGCCAGTTCACAACCGCCTGGTAAATTACACAACAAATGGAATGAGGTCGGATTTGCGCTGACTTCCAGAAGGTGCCATACGTGCTTTTTAAGAGCCTGTGGACGTACAGAACGGGAAATTAATGCATAAATATAAGACATTACAAGGGGATTCCAAAGTACCTCTGATTGATCATTAATCTGGTGAGTTATCGCACCTCCGCGGAAAGGTCACGCTGCAAACCCAGTGCCAATCTGTCAAAGCCAAGCCGCGCGCCTCTTTTAGTTTCGCGTGTTTTTTCTCTCTCCCGTGTTCTTACGTACGTGTTGCATGCATATTTTTGAAACAAAAACATATATTACACATGGCTATGACCATACAGTGGGTGATGCAATATCCGAGGGTGAGGGATAATAGAGGTGAAAATGTAACTGGTTTATAAGTGAGTAGACATGAGTGCAAATAAGTTCACAGTGTTATATGCAGCTATGCAGTATAAGAGTAGCTTTACTATATTTAAACGGTCATACAAACCCAACACAATCTCCCATTGCCCTGCATCCACTTAATATGCATTTATATAAATGATGCAGGAGCCCTTTGTTGCAAAGCCTGCAGTAATGAGCGCACGTGAATCCGGTTGTTGTTTCCTTCCGACCCTTCTATAGCCTGAACAATAAATATACACTATTGGAACGCTTTCCGTGTAATAGAGGAGAAGCTGGTTCTGGTTCTGCTAAGCCGTTGCTCTGTGGTTGCTTTCTCTTCCATTTTCCTCACTAAAAATTGGCTCATCAGCTCTTCTGGCTGGGAGCTGCCTCCTCCCTTTGTTCGGAGAGCAGCAGCGTTCCTGCTTGCTGGGGCACGAGCACCCTTCACTTTATAGGTAACTTTAGGTTAGTCCAGCAAGGTTGCGGGTCGCTGGCGTGTTACCGGGGACGAATCGACCCAAAAATACCCGGAAAGCGGTAGAAACGGGCCCGGGTGCTGGGAATGGAATCGAGCCAACGGCGTGCGTAAGTGCGGGGATGCAATAAATAACTTTATAGCGCTGTAGGCCGCAGAGTCGGGGAGGTCGGGGGAATCCTCGTTTTGATTTATGTGTTTGGGGTAGCTGTCACGAGCCGGCGAACGAAACCGTCCAACGTTTTTATTCCACTTTTAATAAGCGCTGCTATGCAGACCAGCAAGGCCATTTCATTCAATTTCTGTTCAGGCCATCGCCTACTGTATATATCCATTTTCGGTCCTCCAGGGCACCCGTTTGGATTAAGGATTGTGTTTATCAAGTTTATGGCCGGATTTTATACCAGAATGGTTGGGCTCGCGCTTCATGATTTTCTCAGTGGTCGCCGAACGTTGTTGCATGATATATTTAATAATTTTCAATCTGTTTCGTAATTTGTCTGATTTATATGATGATTATATTTAAACGTTTAATGTTGCTGTTATTGTTATTGTTATTGTTATTATTATTATTATTATTATTATTATATGTTTATCTGTTTTTATCTGTTATCTATTTTTGTCTGGGGATGTTATTTAACTATAAATAACTAAATATTCCTTAACATAAAAGTAGGCCATTCTTTTTTCACAAGGCCAGGAGAGCTTGTTATGCTATTAAACTCTGAGGAAAAATGCGATTTAACTACAGATTTTCAGTATCACGTTTTTATTCCTTTATTAATCTATATTTTCAGTGTTTGAGCGCATGTATGGTTTGGGTTTTCAAATTACCCTTCTGTCAGTAAATCCGTTAGCAAGGCCAAAGGTTGTTTTAAATGATTAGAAATATCATACTTAATTCAATACATGTTGAAAATCAATAGAAGTAAGGGACTTTGGGATACAGCGTAAACATTTTCGTTGGCCTGGAATTTCTCTCTGTATTCCCGAACATAATTTAAGGTTAACATGTCGGTCAACAGTGGCCAACCATCAAATTGTCTTCGAGGTCAATTTCTCTACATGAGGTCTGGTGTTCTCGATTGGATTTTTGGCGACCCCGTTTTGATAGCATCTCTCCTTTTTTCTGTTCCTCTACTTACAGTTCCTTCTCGTTATCAAGAAGTTGTATCCTTGCATAAAATCTAGAAGTGATAAAGGACAATATCTCGGTAAGTGATTCAATCTTTTTGCGTTTGACAGTGATTTATACCCTTTGGTTATGTGTCTGAGGAAGAGTTTTTTTTTCTTAAACATTGGTATTATTATGAAATCTGAATTTAGATTTTTACTGATTTAAATAATAAAACAAATGTTTTATTAAAATGTTTTAATTACAAAGACATTTTCATACAATGCAACATCAGAATTTTAGCTGCAATAGCATGTAATGCAGTACCATACAAATGCATGTTTGATTGCATATAATGAACCCAATTTGATGGCAATTATACCGTTGCATACTGGGTGAACAAATTTCATTAAAAAAAAAAATCAGGCCCCTATGTTATATGCTATATTTATAGATGCGTATCTCTTGTGTGCTGCATCCACGTTTTCTTTGAAATGTATACAAAGAATGTTGCCATTAGGAAAAAACGGTTCATGTTTGTTTGAGACAGCCTGTGAAATCTGCATTGCAGTGATATAGACTTATAGAGACGTGGATGGTGATTACGTGCTTTTTCATTTTTGGGGCTGTTCATGCATGACATTTATTTGCAGAGTCTTTGAAAAAAATCGTTTGACACCTTAAATAATTGCTTAGCAAACGGTGACTCGCAACTCACAGTCCCAGGCTAGAATAACATTCACAACATGTTTTTACCATGTAAATAAACATCCAAACAACAACATTAACAGCTGCTCATGAACTGTTTTGCCAAAAGGCTATTGGAGATATTTGCCGTCTTGTTGTATGCCATATATTAATTTCAGGGGCACAACAATCTGAAAATATATATTTCCATTAATGCCATTATTTTTTTAAGACCAATGTCCTATTGACGTAACACAATTTCCTCTTTAAATTGTTCCTACAGTACTAATTGTAATTGACTTCAGGCAATGGTTTGCAAAACCTTTTTTTTTCTTTTTATCACTGTTCTTAAAAATGGAATTCTGTAGAAATGACGTATCACAAACTAAAATACTCCATACAACTGTATAATCTACAATTTTAATACTTCTTCAATGTCCTTTTTCAACACAGACATACATTAGACTTAAAACGAACTCAATTTTAATTAAAAAAAAGGAGTATCCAGGGATTGGAGTGAGGTGGATAGAATGTCCGAAAGTGTAGTTTTGTTTCTGGTTTCTCGAGATGTACATCCATGGAAATAAAGCACCGAGGCTGTGGTTGTCTTTTTTGTATTCCAATGAAAAAGAACGATAAATGTAACATCCATCACCGCGCAGCTCAATATGCTGTCCTTTTTGAAAATTAACAATATGATTCACAGTCCATGAAAACCAGCATGACATAATCCGAACTGTAAAATTCGACAAACTCTCTGAACAATAACAGTTTGTTAATGTTTATATCACAGCTGAAAGATGGCAAAATAGAAGAGTAGAATTTGTGTTTTCTGCATTTCGTTGCCTCAGCCCACGTGTTAGTTAATTAGTGCCCTTTTAAGTGGCTCCCCATTGGATCCTTTTAGCAAAGGTTGCAAAATAAGGAACAATACCGTTTAGTAAAAAGTTGCAGACACCTACATTTTTGCCTTGTGCCTTCCTCCCACACCGTTGGTGATGCTCCCTATTCAAGCACCTAGAAGAAATGCATCTTTTTAAAGTTGCCTGTTTACAGCTGCCTGTGTATGGTGGAAGTCATAAATCTTACGTAGCCATAAACGACGGGGGTAGTGTCCTGAATAATAAAAATAGAGAGAGAGAGAGGGAGACGTGGTGTTTGGCTAGCAATATCTTCTGAACACCTTGGTGTTTCCCCCCCTTTTTTTCCATTTTGCTCTCGCGCCGGCTTTCTTCCTCGTTTCCTTTTCGTGTTTTTCCATTCTGTCCTCCATCCTTAAATGATATGATGATAATGTTGTCGTTTTTGTAGCCTACAGTAAAAACAGAAGGAACTGTCTCGTCTATTTTTAAAGTGCACGCGCCATCTATGATAGTCGCAGGACTTGTGTGACCAGGTCTCGACAGAGCTTCTTAATATTAAAAAAAAAAAAAAAAACTTTATTTTTTTCTTTTTGCACTCTCTTTTTCTATTCTACTACTTGTTTTCTTTTTTATTTTAAAAAAGGACCCTCTGACACTAGCGTTCTCTCTTATTTTTCTATTCCATCTACTTGTTTTCTTTTTACTTAATAATAATAATTATTATTATTATTTGATAACTAGAGCATAATAGTTAAACCACACAAGTGAAAGAGACTCGGGGAAAAAACTCTTCAGCTTCCGTTATAGACCTTTATCTTGTCCCGAGCGCCTGCAATTAGCATAAGTTTTCACTGGTGACGCTGTTTGATGGGGATTAACGCTTGCGCCTCTCACATCCAGCCTGCTCCGTTATTTACAATAGCTGGAAAGGCCTGGTGTTGACTACATACAATAACCTAGCAAAGACGAGCAAATAATACCAGCAGACCACGGGCCCCGACATGAGACAGGGAGATGTTACGGCGAATCGGGAGCCCACCTCGGATTATGATGTTCAATTCTGCGCCGTGAGGAAAAGGCAAGGGGAGATTGAAGGCGAAATCTGAGGCCATTGTTATCTGCGAGCAGGGCGTACCAGTCGACAGGGCGGCCAGGAGCAGTGCTGCCTGTCCATTTGCAGCCCCCCTCGCATACCTCAGATCTTTCATGCTAGACCGTCTCCCCCTTTCGCGAGCCGAGGGGAATCGTTCAGCAGCGCCCGCACTCTGGCGCGGGGCAGCCGTGCTCGAGATACCCGGCGTTTGACGCGCGCTCTTTGGCTGGAATATCGAAACTGGTATGAGCTTTGGGCTTTTTTATTGATTGCAGCGTGGCGGAATGTGGAAAATATGATGCCTGCCCGCGCGTCTCTCGTCAGAGGCTAAGGTAAGCTGGTCTGAAATAGGCTATCAGTTTGTGAATGGCGGTATGTGTGTCCTAGTGATTTATGACCGTATGACTCCAAACGCGGTTCAAGAAGAGTTCACAATGCTTTAAGCTTCCATTGAAGCTGGAGCTTTCTTTCCGCTACCTCTGAATAAATGCACCCCAGATTGAATTATCTACTCTAATTTTGGCTTTGTTACATAAAGGAAATCATTTCTGTGGGATGTTTCTTTTCATATTTGGCTTTGGTAGAAAAGCGTGCGATTCATTTTTCAAGACTGAGTTGGTGTTTTAAAGCGAGCAAATAAAATGCGGTGGTTAAACGTCAGTATGAAATATTCAAATGATTTAACGATTTCAGCAAATGGTTCGATTGGCACCAAGGTGTGTTTTCATTTGATATTGAATTTGCACGTTCAAGGCCTATTCTTTCCGAATGCAAAGACTGTGGGTGTCTCTAATCGAAATATTTACCTACTATATTTTTGGGGTTATATGTAAGCTATTCTTTAGAAATGTACATATATATCAGGTAACTTATTTTCGAATAGCAAATAGGCGCCCAAGCAATGTTATGTTGTTTTTGTTGACGTTTGGGTTGGTCCTGCTCCTACTACGTCCGCTCTCGACTCCGTAATTGTGTTAGGGTTGGATCTACAGAAAAGTTGGTTATTGTCTTACCGTAACAAGAGGGCCAAGACATTACGTGTTCCATTTAATGGAACTGCGATATGATTTCATATCTATTATGCCTGTTTTTATATCCCCCTCTTCCTCTCCCCTTTCTCTCCCCTGAACAATTCCTTAGAGTAAATGATTAGGATTCCGGCCGTCCTCTTCGAAGATAAATGACCGACATTTGTGACGTGTTGAGACTGAGTCGATGTCCAAAAGCTGTAGCAAACATTTACGCTTTATACAACAGAAACACAAACCTCTCCTCAATATTTACAGATTTATTTCTAAACAATAGAATATTAATAGTAGGATTAAAAATATATAATGCAGTGAAGTACATTTTATAATCAGAAAGAATTATATCTTCGAAAAAGAAATTCACCGACTATTCCAGTTCATTTTAACAAAGGATTTTTTCTTTATGAGTTAAGCTTCTACAATAATGTATTTATGATCCCTGAAGCTTATAATGTTATGGCAGCTTTCAATCGCTTTTCCTTTTGTTTTTAAACAAACAAAAGAAAAAGAAATACATATAGGCTACTGTTAGTCTTAATGTCAGGACGATTAATTCTGATAATATAGATAGATAGATAGATAGATAGATAGATACACTTATAAACCAGTATTATTTTTTCTTTGATCAAATTAACATTTTTTTCTTTTTTGTATTTGATTTTCGCAACAAAAGCAAATAATTAAATTAATAAACAAGCATAATACGCTAAACAGAGTTTATGTAAAACAGGCCTTCGTTACATTTAGAATTATATCTTCGAAAAAGAAATTCACCGACTATTCCAGTTCATTTTAACAAAGGATTTTTTCTTTATGAGTTAAGCTTCTACAATAATGTATTTATGATCCCTGAAGCTTATAATGTTGGTTCAAAATGTTATGGCAGCTTTCAATCGCTTTTCCTTTTGTTTTTAAACAAACAAAAGAAAAAGAAATACATATAGGCTACTGTTTTAGAACAATATAATATCAGGATGATTAATTCAGATAGTATTTCAAAACCACATATGCTATCTGTGGAACACTTTATTATTATTATTATTATTATTGGATAGATAGATAGATAGATACAATTATATAAACCAGCATTATTCATTACTTGATCAAATGAATCATTTTTCTTTCGTTTTCTTTCTATCTTTATTGTATTTGTATTTGATTTTCGCAACGAAAGCAAATAATTCAATTAATAAACAATCACAAGACGCTAAACAGGGTTAATGTAAAACAGGCCTTCGTTACATTTTTTTTTCATGTATGTGTACGTATCCAACGAAATATAAGACAGCATTAAAATACTAATTTAGTCTTCCAGTCATTTTAGTACATTTATGGTAATATACATATCATTAATTTTAAATTTCCAGCTCAGGCATATAATTTGTAGCTATGGAGGAAGGACACGAAATAATTACAATAATTGTATTGCCCACTGTGAAGTGAACTTGCAAGTATATGATAAAACAAAAGCCACAGTGGTCCTCCTAAAACATCTTACGCAATATCTTGGCTTCCCCTTAGTCTGTTTAATAATTTACTACCCAGGCGAGTGAGTGAGAATAAATGCTAGGTGCCTGTAAGTGTTTGAGTGATCGTTTTCGCCCGGTCCTCTCAGCAACCCCAGAGCCAAGCTGCGACGTCTTGAGCTTTTTAAAGGGCTGGATTTGTCTATTTCTGTCCAGCGACCATTATGAATAACACCATCCGAAGCTTCCGGTGAAGCTTTGCCTATGCGTTCATAAAGGCCAGCAACAAAGTTTAAGAAACACAATGCCGGGTTGTCAGGTTTAAATGTTGCCCAAATACGTTTGTTTGTAACTGGAGAAAGCCTTCCAAAGACGGCCTTTGTGTCGGAGGCAAGAGCTCTCATATGTCCGCAGAGCTAGCCAGTATTGTCCATATTTATTTTTCTCTTTTAATACCGCTTTGTTGTCTTTTATTGTGTTTGTTCAGTGCTGTTTTAATTGCAAAAATAAAATATATATGAAATGTTTTTAAACAATATCAGAAGCTCAGAATGGAGCCCTAGTGTCAGCCTAAAACACATCTTGGCCAGTGATTTCTAACATCTTAATTTTTATAATAGGAGAGTATTTTATTTATTTATTTTCCTAAACACTTGCATATCAGTAAGAACAATGATCACAACACAAAACATTTATTTAAGGGACAGAAGCAAGATAAATCTGTAATAATAAGTACAATTTAAATAACATGCAATAGAAACAAAAATTTGATTAAACAATTCAGATGAAATGTAGTTCTAACCCTTATGTGTGGCTTGTTATGATGTGCAAAAGAGAGAAAGTGAGGGTGGGGGGGTAAAAAAAGAGAGAGAGAGAGAGCATCTGCAGGCTGCGTTGTGGGAACATGCTATTCATGTCATGGCGTCTTTCAGTGCAGTAAGATGGATTTACCTCGCGCCTCTCTTATTATGTGCCTCTTATAACCTTTCAGGTCAGCTTCCAAGAGGCCATTGGAAAGAGACCGTCACGTGACATCTAGTGCCAATGTTCTTCCAGAAGGTCGTCAGGACCCTGGTAGCCGGTAACTCGATTTTTGGAAATGCAGAAAACGACCTACTACGACAACTCAACACTTTTCGGAGGATACTCGTACCAGGGGGCAAACGGTTTTGGCTATGATGCCCCAGCACCAGCCTTCCAGAACTCGGCACATCTTGAGGGTGACTACCAAAGGTCTGCATGCTCCCTACAGTCGCTTGGCACCAGCGCACCCCCACAGCCTCAGCATGCCAAGACGAAAGAGCTTAATGGCAGCTGCATGCGGCCCAGTCTGCCTCCTGAACACCACCCACCCCCCCAGGTTTCCCCTCCTCAGAACGCTGTAAACATTGCTGCCTCTAATCCCACCCAGCAACCAGGTGGTAGCGGTGGTGGTGGGGCTGGCAGCGGGGGCACGGCCAAATCGTCATCCAAGTCATCCTCTCTGGCCCCAAACCCAGCTCTCACGAAGCAAATCTTTCCGTGGATGAAGGAGTCACGTCAGAACACCAAGCAAAAAAACACCTCCCCTAGTGCAAGCTCAGCTAACGGTGTGTTTGCCAAACCCCCTCTTCTCTTCTGTTCTATTCTCTCCTCTTCTCACCCTTCTTGACCGAGACAGATGTTGGCCAACATTGTTAGCTTGAAATGGGATACAATGGGGGTGGGACTAAATCAGACCATGCCCATTTAAAATGTTTTCGATATTTTTTAGTGGCTGGATGTTTAACGAGGGGACAGGTCGGTCTATTTCAATTTATTGTACAACCAAAATGAGTCTCAGAATTGTGATGATTATATGATTATACACTCTAACTATAAAACCATCAGACAAAAAAAAATCAGTACACAAAGATTATTGTTCAGATTTTAGATGGCAGCAATGCCACATCACTTGTCATACATAATTATTGTGTCCAGATAACAGAAGATTTATCCCACAGCCCTCTGAATCTGCATGTAGAGGTTTCTATCGTCTTAATCCTCCCTGTAAACCATTCAAAAGACAAACCATGTAGCAAACACACCATTGCCTAGTACACAGTATGAATCTGGCCCTGGGCTTTAGTTGTAATGTGATTTACATACACAAGGTCAATGTTAGGGCATGCGTCTCTTAATAAATGCCAAAGTTATGAAGTGTTGACAACCAATATCAGGGGGATAAGTTTTTCATGGCCGGCTTTATTAGTGGGAACGATGCATTCAATTTCCGTGTGGAGTAATTATGTTTTATTTCATTCTCACCCCAGCGGAGAGCAGCGGTGGTGAGAAAAGCCCTCCGGGTTCTGCAGCTTCCAAGAGAGCACGCACCGCTTACACCAGCGCTCAGCTGGTGGAGCTCGAGAAGGAGTTTCACTTCAACCGATACCTGTGCCGGCCGAGGCGCGTGGAGATGGCCAATCTGCTCAATCTTAGCGAGCGGCAGATCAAGATTTGGTTCCAGAACAGGAGGATGAAGTACAAGAAGGATCAAAAGTTGAAAGGCATCGGCTCGTCCTCAGGAGGGCCCTCCCCCACAGGAAGCCCTCCTCTCCCAATGCAGTCCTCAGCTGGTTTTATGAACTCTATGCACTCAATGGGCAGTTATGATGCTCCCTCCCCACCATCTTTTAACAAGCCCCATCAACATGCATACGCCATGTCAACAGCCTATCAGAACCCAATGAAAGGTTGCCCACCCCAACAGAAGTATGGAAACACTGCACCGGATTATGACCCACACGGGCTACAGGGTAACAGTGGCACCTATGGGACACCAAACATGCAGGGTAGCCCCGTGTATGTGGGAGGTAGCTATGTTGATGCCATGCCTGCCACTGGGCCTTCTATATATGGCCTCAATCACCTACCACACCACCAGTCAGCAAGCATGGACTACAACGGTGCCACACAGATGTCGGCGAACCAGCACCATGGACCGTGTGACCCACATCCGTCATATACGGATCTGTCTGCGCACCATCCTTCTCAGGGTAGAATCCAAGAAGCACCCAAGTTGACTCATCTGTAGCAGGTTTGGACAAAAAAATAAAAAAAACAGGAAAAATAAAGAAAAAAATGAAAGGAAGACAAGACGAAACAGACTAACCCATGGGGCGATGCAATGGGGTTGAAAAAGATGATCCAGTGGTTTCTTGCCATGACTAGAACAGCGGTTTGTGTCAATGTTGTCCTTCCATTAATACGTGAACACACCTGAATTTAGTATCCATAGGTCTGAATACCCCTTTAAATGATACACTTCATGAAAAGTGGCTAGTTTATGCCAAGGAATAGACTGTCTAGCTGTACGACCTCATTACATCATCCTAAATATTTGTGTATTTCTTCAGCATTATTGCTGCATTCCTCACACTTTGGAGGGTGGTACGGTATAGCTTACATTTAAATTTACTGGTGCAAGAAAACCACTGGATTGTTTTCGTCCACCACCCTTATTTCACATACCTCCTTTTTTAAACGTCTCAAAAAAACAGTCGATTTTTTAATTAACTTGTTCCCAAAACAGCAGTAGACTGGCACCTTGTCTTCAGCAAGACACCGTGATCAAGATATTCATCTCTTTTAAGTCCGTTTTACACTATGCTACCTATCACTATTAATTATAAGTAAATACAATTTTATGGCTTTGACACAGGGTAAAAAAGAAGAGTTGAGAATACTAGTAAATTAAAGTTCATTCCCTCGTTCTCAACTCGCTGCCCCCTCCCTCTCCCTCATAACCCAGTTCTTTATCTTTCTCAATCTTTGGGTTCGCCTACATTAGTCCAAACTAATATGAAAGGCCCACATTTTCTCATATCTTGACTTAACGTGGAAACAGGGTATATTTGAACAAAAATGCATGTCCGGGAAACCAAGCCAGGGCGCAGACGTCTTTGTTTACGCCTAATGCGCTCTCGTCTGGGCATCATTGTTGCACTTAGAGTTTACATTTAATGGGTGAGGAAGAAAAGTAAATCTTATTTTGAATCGGAAGACCTTCAATCAGCGTCTTTCACTAAGTGTGTTCAAGTGAACATTCATAAATATATATTTATTTGTTATAGCCAGTTTAAATACTTTCTTTTTTTGTATTATTTATCCCCATGTATTTATATCGATAAAAATGTACTTTTTTAGTATCTACCTGTTATAAAAAGACGCTGTGTTCTTGTCATTGTAACAAATTAATTTTTAGTTCTTGTATTTTAGAGATATGTAGGTTTATGTTACCCTTGTATAAATAATGTCTTGACTTGTACAGGGGGCGCAAGAACGGAATCAAACCGTTCCCGCATAGTCGAGATTTAGACGAAATATAGCGAAACATTTTGAGAACTTCATTTGTCCTTTGTAACTACTTTTATTTCCTTGTTAAGAGTTGGTTGTTGAACAATTCTTTAATAAAATGTTATGTTATTCATTTCCACTCTAGAAGTTCATGAGTTTACCAAACAGACTCTACACAGAATTTACAGGCAAAGGCTGAAAGGGGTGGGGGTGGGGGATCTTCGAGGCCTGTGAAAGAGCCCTGGAGGCCGCGCCTGCAATGGTCACGTGAAGGGAGTCCAATAAAATCGTCGAACACTCATAACTGGTTATGGAATTAAAACAAATGATTACAAATAATCCCAAGTTTAAAGAAGAAAAGTACAGATAATAGATGACTAAACATATTTTTGCTTGTTGGATCTCGATCGATTATTGTAGCCAAAAAAAAAAAAAAAAACCTTGCTGTCTGTGCTCATTTATTTAGCGACAGATTTGATTTTAGCATGCCCAGGCTTTAGACAAATGTAGACAATGAAATTTGGAACCGCGTGAATACAAAATAAAGAAATTAAATAGGCCTATTACAACAGTGATCATTTCCATGGCATGCACAAAAAACCAACGCGGCGCTTAGCGGTTTGCAATTACCTGATTTCTCAACATGTGATTGATTAAACGTTTTATACTTTTACAGACATTTATACTATCTTAATGTGTCTAAATATCGCATAAAAACACATCAAAGCTGTTATCAGAATAAAAAATGGCATATGAAGCAAGTTCTTGCATTTTAAATAAATACACAAAATACAGTCACATTTGTACGGACGCAAGGTATCAAACAGTCAAATATTCTAACTTTTTCATGCATTTTAGATGATAGATAGATATATAGATAGATAGATAGATAGATAGATAGTCACAGCATAAGACATATCGTAAGAAATCCCTTTAAGCATTTAAAATGGTTGTTCAGTTCGTCCCAGAATGTAATCATTATTTTCCAGCGGAAAAAAAAAACTGTTGAAAAAAAAGGATCACTTGACAATTGTTTATGCTAGTACTGTCCGAAATAGAAACATAAAACACACAAACAATAAATAAAAAGAGAGATTATCAGTGCGTCCCAGTCCCTCGCAGTAAACTCCGTTCTGTAGTGAAGGAAGGCCTTTTTAGATTGACCCCTTTCCGAAGTGCCCACGGCCTACAGCTCGCTTTGCATTTCCTTTAAAATTCCCAAACACCCACACAGGGTTATAGCCTATCTGTTTCCACTGTTCTTTTAGAGGAGAAAAACGACGAAACGAAGCTATCCGAATTATTATGAAGTCAGTTTCAGATTACAGCTGGCTGCAACACAATTTAGTTTTAATCTCTAATCCTATCGATGCGACTGGCCAATAGAATTTAATCCAATGCAGAAAAAATAATACTGGAGAAAAAAAAATCCACAAATCTACGAGGGAATAATGGGGGTTTTCTTTGTTGTGATCTTCGAGGAAAAAGGCGAATTCTTGAGGGTAGCTGCTGTCAAGCGCTTTGCCGGCGAAAAGATTGATCACCCTTGCTGCCTCTCTACTCCTGCTCTAAAAATATCTACCCCCTTTTCCCATTCGTTTTAAACTTTGACGCAACCAATATTGCTTAGTTTTTCATCAACTAAGATTATATTGATGCTTTCTTCGTCCAATGTGCAATAGAATTTCAAGTAAACATACGCAATTTCCATTCGTAAAGCGCGACCTCACGATGAACTTTTGGTTGTCACAGTCAGCAAATGTTTCACACACGCACACCGCTAACAACTATTTTTCTTGCGGTATTATACGTCCCATCTACACCTTCATTTTAAGAAATAAGCAAAATATTTATAAAAACATTTGACAATTATCTAACTTGCAAACTTACGCTCTTTAATGTCCCAGTTTTCAGCAATTCTTCAGAGGCTGTGTTTATAAAAAAATCTAATTAAAGGTAAACCTCAAAATAATTTATTTGTATTGTAATAGCTGGGAATGTCCTATTCGGCAAATGTGGCAGACAATCTCACCATCACTCTTGTACATCCTTATTTATGTGCTTGATAAATGAAATATTTCTAGACCTACATCTCTTGTCTGTTAGTCTTGTCAAAAGTTTTAAGATTAATGACCCTTGATTGTAAATACGCAAGAAGCCATATTGTGGATGTCCTTATCAGGCAAGGCCTGTGAATTACATCACCGGTAGTTCTGCATTTGGATTGTTATTGTCTAACATAAGAGGCCCGCACTTCATCTCTCACGACAAAACAGGACTGTCCGAACACATGGCAGCCGAGGGACTTTTTTATTATTATTTCGTCCATATTACAATAAGAACTGGATTATAATATCCTGTTGTATTTTTTTTTTTTTTAGCAATTCAGACGAATATTGCTTTCTTCTGCCACCAGGCCCCGAATTTCGATTGGCTGAGATGAGTCATGTGACCAGGAATTGGCCCTCCCCCATTTCTTATCACATATACAAAACTATGCACATTCTGAAAGATTATGTTGCCATCCTGCAGACAGTAGATCTTGATCTATAATAACGATTTCATCGCAATTGATGTCAGCTGAGACTCGATATTTATTCATAACCTTGTTTCATGGCTTGGGGAGCCATTTTGGATATGAGTATATATTGTGAAAGCTGTGGAACGCTACAAAATATGGGGCTTGCTGAAATAACGCTTGTACACCACAAGACATGCCTAACCATTGCAGTCACTGCTACATGACAAACCCAAACCACAGGGCTGTTCGACACTGGGATTTTATTGTCATCTGGACAATTTCTCATATGAAGTTCGATGACTTCGCCTTTTGTATGGGACTTATTTCTGTTTTGATTCTTGCAGAGGCTCAAGGTGGACTGGATAACGGCAGCGGTTCACGGAGGCTGAGGACCGCATACACCAACACGCAGCTACTTGAATTGGAGAAGGAGTTTCACTTTAACAAATACCTCTGTCGGCCCCGGCGCGTTGAAATAGCAGCACTTTTGGATCTAACCGAGCGCCAAGTCAAAGTGTGGTTTCAAAATCGACGCATGAAGCACAAAAGACAAACTACGCACCACCGGGACGGGCAAGAAGGCGAGCCCAGCGGCTTCGAGCACCTGGAAGGAACCGACGCTGCTTCGCCGTATTCGAGCCAATCACTGGAAGTATCTGGTTCTGGCTCTGGTTCGGCAGCAACCTCCGAGAGTGAGACGTGCCCGACAACTGCCTCCTACACGAACAGTGCGGACAAAAGCCAGCCCACGCCTGAAGAGGGCCAGGCGAACCAGCCGGAGCCTGCATCTGTTCCTGACACAGCGGTTCACTCCCCCCCGTATCCAACGCCTACTGCAGATAACCCCACCACAATGGCTGAGGGCCGAGCAGCTGGGCCGGAGCATTCGTACACAGAGCCGCAGGATACCACCTCTCTACCCGATTTGAATTTCTTTTCGACGGACTCCTGCCTGCATATTTCGGACGCTTTATCGCCGAGTTTGCAGAGCTCACTGGACAGTCCAGTTGACTTCTCTGAGGAAGATTTTGACTTGTTTACGAGCACCCTTTGTACTATAGATTTGCAGCATTTACAGTTCTGAACAATTATGACATAAAAATGCATACAAGAACAATCGAACTCCATCTTATTGCAATGTCATGAATGCTTCTCGACCGCAACATTCCTATAATGAGACATTAAAAAAAGTGAAAAGAGATCTACCTAAACAGGTTTTTAAACAAAAGCAAAAAGGCGTGAAACAATGCCTAAAAGGAAATAAATAGTTTATTATTTTGAAAATACGATGATGTAATCTTTTTGAATACACATCGGGATGGCCCCTGTCGAGGTTTCAGGTATTTTATTGCCTTTTGATTCTCGGATTTTAGTTTATGTCGACTAACAGATGAATGGTTGCGGACTTTTTCAGTGAAACTCAATCATTGGAATCTCAGGAATTGTGCCAGACACAAGGGTAGTTGAACTGCTTTTAGCAATTCTCCCAAGGCGGGCGTTGTCCCTATTGAATAATTTTAGAACTAGTTTATTTATTGAGATTCTTTAATAGTAAATTTCAAATTTATTTATTGTACGTTATTTTCATAGTTGAAATAAAAAATAAACCAACAACATGGTGGAGCGAGTGTGATTTGATTCTGTAAGCTTTAAAGAATTATTTCATAAGGAATGTTTAATATTTTAATATAGGCTAAATCAAGACATTCATGTTAAGAATTTGTTCTTTCTCCTTGGTATTGATGTATTGTGAAGAAACTAGCCTACACAATTGAGTCCGCAGGTTGAGTTAATGTTTGAGGAACGTTATTACGAGTATATGCAAAGATTATTTTTATAATAGATACTAATTATTATTATTATTATTATTATTGTTACTATTATTATTGTTGTTATCATTATATTAATACTCGTACGAGAAAGAGGTGAGAGCTGCATAAGCTCAGGGGGAAAAAGAATAAGCCAGTAAACGTAGTAAAATTCAAAATATATTTTTAAAACACAAGCAACAAATCCGACGAACCTTTCTAAACAACGCAGCACGAACAGTGATTATCATTAACTTTTGTAATGAAAAATGAAAACAATATATTCTTTACAAAATCGGCTGTGTTTGATAACATTAGACGTAAAAGGCAGCAGCACGGATATTATTAATTTTAGATGGACGTTTAAACGAGCAAAAAATAAAAATAAAAAATAAATTCACGGGATAATGACTGGGCTGTGGGCTCCCATGGCTGCACTCGCCCTGATGCAAAATGGCGCTCGAAACACAACGAAGGATATGAACAATAAAGCGGCAGCCATTATGGATAGTTTAGGCTGCAGCTGCGAGCGGGATGCTCCGAGCTGGCTCGTTGTCAGTTGAAAACGTCAATTTAGACAAACACAGGCCAGATTTGTATCAGTTAAAACAACGATTCTTTAATTATTATTTTTTAATATCTTGTAATAGCCTAAATATTGGACACCTTATGTAACAACTGGATCTTAGCCCTTATGGAGGAGAATCATCTTACAATAACACAGTGGCTACTACTACTAGGCCTACAACAAATAATAATAATAATAATAATAATAATAATTATTATTATTATTCACATCCCTACTTTAAATTAATATCAGACTGTGAGAGTAATACCATAAAACACAGCATATGGTACAAAAAGGCCTTGATAAACCTTATTGCCTATTTTATTATTCCTATTTGTCTTTGACCCAGATAGAATGTACATAATGTTTCCATCACCCAGGTCAGACTTCTGTTATCTCTCTGTTATGATTTTGAAGCAGCAAGTAAAACAACATTTAAATGTAATTTAAATATTTGAATAGGTCTTTTTTGCTTGGTTTACATGAGCAGTACCAGTAAATGAGCCCTGTGTGCGTTGAACAGGTGCTCTGCTCATATTACTGGAAAGGTGGATCTGGTCACAGCACTATGGCAGCTAGGAGTTTAATGCTATATGTGTACAATAGCCACACACTGAATTAATACACTCACCTGCATTCATCAGAATTAAGGACAATTGAATTATATCCAATCTCAAGCAAAAGCTTAAGTTTGCTGTTGTGTCAAGAGTAGAAGTGTGACATACAGATGGATAAATAAAACGACAGATGTCTCTTGTGCTGATGAGTAAAAAAGGAATGTGATTTTGGATGGCTGGCTGGCATCTATCCCTAAATTCCAGTGTCCATTTCAAGTCATCAAGTTTGATTTCCAGTATTTAGTTTTTCTTGTTTAGGTCCTGGTTTGGGATTTCTTAATTTCCTGATGCAAGCAGTCTCTCATTTCAGACATCTGCCCTATTTATGTTTAATTCACCTGAGACAGGTGAGAGAGATTTACATATCAACATATTTCCAGACAAGATAAACAACTTCTTCCCTGCCCCAAGGCCACACAAGTTTGGTAAATATTAAAACTCTAGTGGTGATTTTTTCCGCCCATTAGCCTGATAATTTGAGGTGTGGCTGGGTCAAGTTTTATCTGAGTCTTTATGGTTTGCTTGGTGGCCTGCCAGCTCATATTTATCGGTACAGCTCTTTCTGTTTATATATTTTGCAGAGCACAGTACTTTGGGACAGCAAAATCTAAAATAAGGAGAGGTGTGGTGGCATAGGGATTTTCTCACATGAGAAAATGGGCCAATGTTTACAGTCGTGCATCCTGGGTAATGCTATGCCTGAAGCAGTGGTGGGACTAGCCAAGATTAAAGTAGAAATGTCTCCTGCCCTATTTCAGTCAAACCACCATGAAGGCTCAGTTTAATCACTGAAGTGGCTAGGAAACCAAAGTACTTTGTCATTGAACAACAACAATAACAATGGTAACAGCAAAACATTATCTTTGCTTATTTTAGAATGGCCTTATAAGACTTTACGGTTAGCAATGTAAACATCGTATTGGATTATGAGCTCTGTAAACAGCTCCCTTTGTAATAACTCTTGTATTCATTTGTTTAGCAAAGACTCTTTGTTCATAAAAGCCTGTGACTACACAGCTACTGGTCATATGCTTATCAAATGAAGCAGTATAGCATATGTGGATCAAAACGGTAACTGCCAATTTAAAAAGAACCACAAAGATGTTAATGCAACAATACCACTAAGATGCACCACTTTGTGCTCTGAAAACAGAGTGATTACAATGCCAACTGAAACCTCTCCTGTGACATTTCATAACGTGAAACATTTCATAGCTTGTGCAGTTTAATTTGCAGAACTTGTTCGGCATGCAGCCTTAGCACATTTTACTGAATAACAAGACACATCAGTTTCATATAAAGTCTCTATTTTTCAAACATTAAGTCATGTATTGCGTAATAGATCGTTTTATTTACACTCTAAAAAATAATGGGTTGTTTCAACCCAACTTTTGGGTTAAACATTTAATGTAAAAATTTAACCCAATGGTTGGGTTAGTCCATATTTGATCCAAAGTTGGGTTGAAACAACCCAGCATTTTGAAATAGATAATAAAATAATAACAAGATATTTTCACATATATGGACATTTCAAATGCATATAGATCTTATAATCATTTTATAACGTTTGATAATGACATCATAAAGAGGTATTATAAAGTTTTGACCTCTCTATTAAATCTTTTCCATGTAAAGAATGCTGACAAATAGTAAAAGGAAACTGCATGTACAAACTAGAAATCATGAAAACAAAGCCTTTGTGGCAAGTTTGTGAATGTACACACAAACCTAATTATAGCATAAGCCATTTAGCTATCTGCTAATTACTGCAACTCTCTAAAGGAAACAAAATAGGTGGGAAGCTGACAATAACAGGCATTTAAAGTGATGGCTAAAGAGCAAGTCAGGAATACAATAATATCAAGCTCAATGGTTTACATGATCATCGCTCACTATATATATTCACAGAAATAAAGAACACACTGTTTCAACAGCGCTGAACCTTGAAGGGATAGTTCACTCATAAATGAAAATTGTTATCATTTACTCACACTCAAGTTGTTCCAAACCTGTATGAATTTCTTTCTTCTGATGAACACAAAAGATGATATTTTGACGAAAGCATGTAATCAAAAAGGTGATGTCCCCATTGACTTCCATAGTATTTTTTTTTCATACTATGGAAGTCATTGGGGACCAACAACTGTTTGGTTACCCACATTCTTTAAAATATCTTCTTTTGTGCTCAGCAGGAAAGAAACTAATACAGGGTTTGGAACAATTTTAGCAATGATCACAGAACATTCATTGTTTGGTGAGCCATCCCTTTAAGTGAAACTGCTGATTAAACCAATAGACAATTTGTCACCATTTTATGTTTGGGTAAATTAGTGGCTAATTCACATGAATTTGTATTTCATTCACATATTTTTGTACGATCTGCTTACCCTCTGCCACTGATGCTTAGGTTTAAGTGTGGGATTAGAGGTGGATCTTCATGCTTACTCTCTCTAAAAATCTTATGTTTTCATATTAACCCAATTGTAAGAATTCATACGAAATCACTACCTAGTAAATAGTTTTCTCACGAGATCGGAGGCAAAAAATTATAACTTCAGGCCGAGCTAGAATAGCCTGTGATAGACATCACTTGCAGCATTCATTCTTTTCACCGTTTAAACAATGAAAATAAAGTAATCCTTCGGTATGTTAACATTAGCAGTATGCCAAGAAAGCTCACTGAAAGCATGGTAAACGTTTCAAAATGTTTTCTAAAGACAGCGACAGCTGGTGATGCACAAAGAATGGGACAGCCTGTATATTGGCTCAAGACCTTGCATGTCTTTCTGCACCAACTTAAAAAAAAAAAAACACCCTGTTAAATATAAAACTGCTTTTGACTCTGATATGCTTGCAAGGTTTCAATCTGGGAGAACTTTGTTAGTTTGTGTTGATTCAAGTCATTGATGTTAGTTCACCTGAATTGTCAATGACCAGAACTCTTAATTTGATTAAAAAGACTAAAATGATAAGTTACCTTGGAACCTAAAAGTTAAAAAAAAAACTAAAATAAAAACTGGAGAAGGAATAAAGTCCTTGTGTGTAAAAATGACAAACGAATTTGGAGAGCAGCATGACATGACTCTGCTGGAGTTTATGGCATGCTGATTCCCTCCTTCAACAGCAGAATCAGAAACAGGTGAAAGTATATGAGCTTTTGTATGCTTGAAGCAGACCCTTCACAGCTGTCCATATCTTCTCAGAGGGTGAGGGGGCATTCACTAACACTTGTACAGTATCTAACAGCAACACATTTTACCCTTAACCCTGCCAACAAGAGAATGTGCTGACAATACCTTGGAGCAATCATGCTTTGTTCTGCTGCTATAGCAGACAAGATGACAACTTTAAGTCACCCAAAAACGTAATGTATCCAGTGACATTCCATTGCAGGCCCGCAGGCCAAAGCAGGTGTGTACTACATGCTATCAGTCTTTGCACTGATTTACAGTAATAACTACTTGTCCATTGATTTTTTTTACATTGTAATTAGGATTTTAGGTTTAACTGTATATGAATGTATTAATTAAAGGGTAAATATTTGGTTCTGCAGCTGGTCACCGCTGTTAATGGCCCTGCAGTATGACAAATGATTATGAAAATATAAATAATATCCATGTAAAATCCATGTGGTCTGTCTATTAATATAGCTCACAAAATCTGCATTTTATATGTATACATAAGGGGAAATATGATTTTTTTTTTTTTCAGGAACAGCATTTTTTTAAACAGAAATATTTTGCATCATTATAAATGTCTTTACTGTCACTTTTGATCAGCTGAATGCATCCTTGCTAAATTAAAGTATTAATTTATTTTAAATAGTAGTGTATCATGGTTTCCACAAAAATATTAAGCAGCTTAACTGTTTTCAATATTGATAATGATAAGAAATGTTTCTTAAGCATCAAATCATCATATTATAATGATTTCTGAAGGATCATGTGACACTGAAGACTGGAGTAATGATGCTGAAAATTTAGCGTTGCCATCACAGAATATATTCTTAAAATATATTCAAATAGAAAAGAGTCATTTTAAATGATAATAATACTTCACAATATTACCGTTTTACAATATTTTTGGTCAAATAAATGTAGACCTGGTAAGCTAGATCCCCTACGAAGACCTCATCAACTAGACGGCCTTCGGGACAAGACCACAGGAACCAGACAAGTCCTCTGCACAATCTGACCTGTGTTGCAGCCTGGAATTAAACCACACCATGCTAGTTGCCAGAGGATAACTGGCCCCCCGACTGAGCCTGGTGTCTCCCAAGGTTTTTTTTCTCCATTTCTGTCACCGATTGAGATTTGGTTCTTTGTCACTGTTGCCTTTGGCTTGCTTAGTTGCGGACGCTTAATTTCTGGCAATATTGTCGGCTTGACTGAACAGAATCTATTGGAAGAGAGCTGAACTGGATGATGACATCACTAAATCATCATTGAACTGACTTTAACTGAAAAATTGACTTGTTATTGTTCTCTTGCATTATTGACAAACTATTTTCCTGTTTGTAAAGCTGCTTTGAAACAATCTGTATTGTATAAAGTGCTATATAAATAAAGGTGACTTGACTACATATATAGTAAATCTCTGCAAAGACTTTTTTTTTTTTTAATTGAGCTTCGGCTTTCTTCGGTTTTTCTATGAGATCGAAAAGTGCACCGCATTAATGCAATTTTCAGTCTCTTCTAAAAAGTAGGAGATGGAATATCCTCTCAGAGAGCGCCTATCATATTTCATGGCTTTCTGTGCAGACAGCCAACCAATACAGTAAAGAGGTAATGAACAACATATAGAATGTCATGTGACCTCCTGAAAGCTTGGAATAGAAGCAGAGTGCTTTAGCCCACAGTGTATACAGTATGATACACTTATCATATTTAGCTGCCTACAACATGTAAAATTCATAATTTGTTTCGCCTCGAGCCACAGCAAATGTCCCAATCACACAAAGTAAATAGTAGACTTGAAGGCGTTTTATTGACATTATACAAATAGGATGGTTTGTAATCTGTAGTGATGCAATGATAAGCCTATATCAATCATGCAGAAAGAGAGATAAGGGCTCTGGAATTTTTTATTTTTTATTTTTTTTAATAAAATTCAATTAATCAGGGCAACAGCTGCTGAGTAAGCAGCATTACCCTCAGGCCACTCTATGAAGTCGTACATTGTGCGTATTTACAATCTCGCAAATTGTTTGTGTATGTGTGTGCACACCAAACACACTCACAATCGAGCATATTAGTAGTGGTGGTAAGTTGTCTAATTTTCTGTATTAATCATGTAAGTTGTTAACCATAAATGGACACCAAATAGACCAATTCATCTTATAACAGCATCAGTGGTGACTATGTGTGATGAAGAGGCATACATTTACCTAATGTGTGACTTATCAATAGCTTAAACCAGGGGTCGGCAACCTTTTCCGCATAACGTGCCATTTTTTAATTTTCTGGTTAACCACTGTGCCAATACCCCCCCCCCATTATTTTCATTTTTGGGTGAACTATCCCTTTCAGCTTTGCATCAAATATATTCTCAAAATATAATCAAATAGAAAACAGTTATATTACCATTTTTACAGTAGGTTTTGGTCAAATAAATGCTGACCTGGTAAGCTACATACATATAGTAAATCTCTGCAATGACTTTTTTTTTTAAATTGAGCTTCAGCTTTCTGTGGTTTTTCTATGGGATCGAAAAGTGCACCGCATTAATGCAATTTTCAGTCTCTTCTAAAAAGTGGGAGATGGAATATCCACTCAGAGAGTGCCTATCATATTCCATGGCTTTCTACGCAGACAGCCAACCAATACGGTAAAGAGGTAATGAACAACATATAGAATGTCATGTGACCTCCTGAAGGCTTGGAATAGAAGCAGAGTGCTTTAGCCCACAGTGAGTACAGTATACTCACTTATCATATTTAGCTTCCTACGACATGTAAAATTCACAATTTGTTTCGCCTCAATGAGGCACTGCAAATGTCCCAATCACACAAAGTAAATAATTGACTTTAAGGCGTTTTATTGACATTATACAAATACGATGGTTTGTAATCTGTAGAGATGCAATGATAAGCATATATCAATCATGCAGAATGAGAGATTTTTTAAATATAAAATTCAATTAATCAGAGCAACAGCCGCTGAGTAAGCAGCATTACCCTCAGGCCACTCCATAAAGCCATACATTGTGCGTATTTACAATCGCGCAAATTGTTTGTGTATGTGTGTGCATGCCAAATACACTCACAATCGAGCCTACTAGTATGGTTGACATGTAAGCTGTCAACCATAAATGGACTCCGCACATACCAATTCATCTTATAGCAGCATCAGTGGTGACTATGTGTGATGAAGAGGCATACATTTACCTAATGTGTGACTTATCAATAGCTTAAACAGTCAAACTCAAGCTTTAGACACTGTGAACTTCAAAATCAGTTGACCCAGCATGGTGCATCTATATACATACTTGGCCCTTATACCTCAGCTGTCAAGAAACCAGGCCTGTGATGCAAAATTTCAAGCAAAACACGCAATGCTTTTAAAACAAAATATCAAATACAGCTTTTTGGGACAGTGCATATTACACCTCTCCATTAACGATGAGCACGCTAATAAGACTACCATAACTTTTTGTACCATAATGTTGGCTGTAGGAAATCTAAAAGGCCTAAAAATGGAATTTTGTCAAATAAAAAATTTTAATGTTTGAAAAACATAATTTTTTTACCTTCTCAGAAATCTTTTTTTTTTAAGTTCGATGTAAAAAAAAAATCCTCATACTGATATGTTTTTAATGTAATAATGCATGTTAAATGCTACTCTAAATGTCTGTGACCCCATGAAATGGCATGAAACTTTAAACCAGTGACTTTATGAAAATGTGTGTGTACATATCTAGCAAAAGTACTTAAGATTTAGTCACACATGGGCAACCTCCACTTTGCTACTCAACCACCTGGAATGACAACACCTGCCCATAAAGTTTACATCTGATTTGCATATAGTTGACAAAGAGATAGTGCCCGATGACAGATATGACAGCGAGAGGTTAATTTTACATAGGTACATGGAGAGAAATACTGAATAGTATGTGTATAATGATGTGTTGTGAAATACATGAATAAAAATAGACAAATAATGTGGATACTGCACCGCAAAAAAAATTACTTTTTAATTGCATGTTTTGACTTGTTTTCCAGTTAAAATTTCTAAAAATGAGATCATTTTAGTTGCTTGAGAAGCAACACTGCATAAGATATTAAGCCTTGTTTTCAGAGGATGATTCATGAAACTATAAACCAGTTAGAAAGTGTATAAATCTATTTCAAGTAAATGTATCTTTTTATTTTATTTTATTTTTACAGGAAAACAAGACAAAAACAACAATTAGCAACTTGCTTTTTCTGTGGTATTGTTTACAATAGAAAGCTAACATTGAAGACAAGTTTCTGGACTTATCTTAAGGTGGTGAAGAGTTTTGAGAGGTTTGAGATGGATGGAGCGATATTTCGAGGTAGATAGAACAACAGAATGATTGAACGATAGATGAATGATAGAATGACAATGACAGAATGATAGATAGATAGATAGATAGATAGTGAAAAGTATGAAAAAAGTTATTTCAGAGAATAAGCATGATATGACTTGGCTGAAGCATTCATTTGATACCAACCTGAACAAGGTGAACCCCTTACACATCAGATTGTGACAGTCTAAACAATGTCAACCTACAGACCTTGCATGGCCTCATGTTGTCTCAGTTTGACAAAGAATAACAGCCTGATTGCACAAAAAAATCCAATTTTTCTTTTTAGATACGCCTGTGAAGTACAGTATCTGATTCATGTCAGCAGATCTTTTGCATAGTTTGTCTAAGGGGACATTAAGATGAATAATTGTGCCCGCATCTGCTAAATATTTGATTTATTGAATGCTAGGGTAATATGTTTGCACTGGCAAATTAAGTGTGCACACATATTTACACTGCATTTCTAAAAAGTAGAAAAGAGATTCAGACAAGACAGCTCAAGAGACGTATATAGACAAAACAATAGAACGATAGAACGATAGATAGACAGACAGACAGACAGACAGATCAAAGTTGTCCCTAATATCAGTTTTTTTTTTCGTAAAAACTTTTTCGTATCCAGACCTGAATTGTTGCTTGCATTTCGAGCTACTGAGACGATCGCAAGACATCGGACTCGCGACTATCTACATTAAATGAACGTATTAATAACAATAATGAAGTTAAAAGGCAAGAATAATTTCAGGTTTAAAATCCTAAAGTTATTTTACTCAAATCTGTTTATTGCTGTTACCATTACTTACTTACGCAGGAATAAAGCGAGCCGCGATGGTACGCAATGGCTTTTTATTAATTTTTAAATTTATTTTCGTCGGAAGAACGTTTAATCTTATGCAAATAATAGTTGATATCTAATAGTTGAGATATATGAATTACTTCAACATCAAGTTCATCAATAAAGAAATGTCAGTTTATTTATTAATAATGTATCAATTATATTAATAATAAAAACTATTATTATTATTATTCAATTTACATATTTTAAATGGTTATTTTCCTGTGTAAATGGAGTCTCTTATATATATATATATATATATATATATAT
>NW_015654499.1:500400-506858 GCF_001515625.1 Sinocyclocheilus rhinocerous
ATTATATCTTGTATTCTCTGAAAGGAAAAAAAATCTGCGCATCATTATTGCTCTAATATCCCTCACACACGCCTCTTATAATTTTAATAAATGTTTTGCGCGGTCATTTGAAGAACCGTTGAAAAGAACGACAGATTCAGAAAATTTTAGGGTTGGCAAATTCTTAAATTCTTTCATCAAATGGCACTAGCAAGGGTCGTTGAATCTTACTTGACATTGATGATTCGTTTGTGGTCATTAGAAACATGAGCTGTTCCAAATTATTAAAAAGATCTGGGAGGGTGTGTTCGCGCAGTGATGACGCTGGTGCTCGCCTGTATAAAACATTGCAACCAATCTCAACTGATGGATTCGTTTAAAACAACCACAAGACCAGAAGCATCCAGGACTCTTGAGTGTAGGGCAGAGCTACAACAGTACTAACAAAACGGCTCAAGGTAGTTTGGAATCTTTGGCTGCGCAACTAGACAATCACTCGGCACGTGAACCGACAGATAACAAATCACGGTGGGCGTTATATTGTTACCCTTTCTTGTACCACCATGTACTAATGAGCAAATATATTCGAACGTCTTCAGCCCCCTATACTGAGCGTGGGCTTTATATGAAGAGGAAGACTTGCTCAGCATTGTCATCTTAATTAATTATTAGCTTCTCTCTTCTGCTGTCCACCAACGCCTGTCAAGCAATCCATGGTGCAGATGAACTCATTAGTTTGACTTACAATCCTAAAGTTTGGGAAGTTATGTTTAGAACGCGTGCTTTATAACCTACGGTTTTAAAACGAAAGTTACAAACTGTAAAGACTATCTTCCACACTTTGATCTGCAGTTGGATTCAACAAGGGGAAAAAAAAAAACAATGGAAAAAGAGAACAATTCCAGACAGCAGTGCCGCAACACACGTTTCTACAGGCTGTGAGAGAAAAAGGCACTCGTTGGCGTTCTTTTCCTGCTCGTTTGGACTAAACAGAAGGCTCGCTGTCGACCTAATTTGGTTTTGGTAACAGATCAGTTCAATGATTCAATTAGACGGGTCCAAAGCCAACCCGGACCGATCTGTGAACCGTGGCGTCACTTCCAATTCGAGTGTTAAAGAGATTTCCTTCCTAAACACACATAATGAACTCTGCGTTCGGCTAGTCTTATAGGTAACACTGAACATTACTCTTATTAAAGAGGACAATAACCTAGGCCTACCTCAGCCCATTAGGCTACAGTATACTTAGAAAACGCATTATTCACTAAACTCGCGCGATTAAAACTAGAAACTAAATGCGGCTGGTAAGTGAAGAGATGAGAGGAGATGAAGAACAAAATCTCAATGCAAAGTCTGAAACGTTCTTTCTTTATTTCTCTCATTCGGAGTGCCTTTTTCGCAGGGTTTGACATATTCTAGCTGTTATCAGATTGATGGGCTAGTTTGATTGAAGTGGCTTTGTCATGCAAATGTCAAGCGCGTGATGGATGGTCGCCGTGCGCTGACAAACTTCTTGAGGTCCCCTCACCATTGGCGCCGTGACGTCTCACGTGACCAGCAGCTGAGGTAAAGATGTGTTATAGGGAAGCATGAGCAAATACTCCAGAGGTAAGCATTTCCCCCTTCCGCATGACATACTGTTGCGAGCTTGCAGGACAGGAGGCTCTCCCGATCTCTCAGGCTGACCCTCCGCCATTAATTGCGCATGGACAATTCCAGAATGAACTCTTTTTTGGAGTACACAATTTGTAACCGTGGGCCGAACGCCTACTCGCCCAAGGCTGGATACCACCACTTGGATCAGGCGTTCTCGGGCCCCTTCCATACCGGACACGCAAGTGACAGCTATAACGCTGATGGACGACTTTACGTAGGAGGGAGCAACCAGCCAGCAGCAGCACAACATCAGCACCAGAGCGGCGTCTACGCGCATCACCAGCACCAAACTCATCAGAGTGGCATTGGCCTTACCTACGGTGGCACGGGGACTACGAGTTATGGGACCCAGGCCTGCGCCAACCCGGACTATGCGCAACACCAGTATTCCATTAACCCTGAGCAGGATGGGATGTATTATCACTCATCGGGGTTTTCAAACTCAAATGTCGGTCCTCACTATGGCTCCATGGCTGGTGCATACTGCGGGGCGCAGGGAGCCGTTCCAGCCGCACCTTTTCAGCAACATGGATGCGAAGGCCAGGACCACCAGCGAGGCTACTCACAAGGCACCTACGCCGACTTATCGGCCTCCCAAGGGAGTGAGAGGGACACGGATCAGTCGCCACCTGGGAAGACATTCGACTGGATGAAAGTCAAAAGGAATCCTCCTAAAACAGGTGGATTGAATTGCCTCTGTGACGAAAATATCTAGGAGCTGCACACTCAAATCAAGAGCAATTATGCCTTACACCTATCCTTACAGCAAATAAAGCTTGCAGATCACCAAAAAAATAACATTATACACAAATTAAAAACTATTTACCTAAAATATCTAAAGACAGATAAGTTGAAAATAGGCCTGTTCACTTCAGTTTGAACCCGTCTCCCTCTGCGTTAATGCATCGAACAGACATGCTTCCGTTACCAGCACTGTTATCCTTAGCTTGTCCCCGGTTCTCGCCGCGCAACATTCGTTTTTGTTGGCCTCCATTGTGTTCTTAAGCTTTCGTCTCCTGTCCCAGCAGTGTTTGCCTCACAACGATTTAGTGCACCAACTTTTACGCACGGAGGCCACCATTTTGACATACTGTACAAATTGAGCGGTCATAAAGCCACCTTTGGGGAGTATTGAATTGCATGTATTCCATAGACCCCGTTATGAGTTCTTTCAAAATGTATAACATATACAAACGGGGTAATTATGGTAAGGTTAACAAAAGTTTGCAATACCGTATAACTTGTTGAATTTCATGCGTGATAGTGCAATTTAAATGGTCACATCTAATAAAGTTTAAGAACAGAAGCACACTTGATTGTTGTTGGTGTGTTTACAAAATAAGCCGTTGAATTATGACTATGGCCTTTTATTTCTGTGTGTAATTGTTTGACAAACTGCCATTTAACTATTCTTTTTTTTTCTTCCTTGCAGCTAAAGTGGCCGATTACGGATTGGGACCACAAAACACAATCCGGACGAATTTCACAACGAAACAACTCACGGAGCTCGAGAAAGAGTTTCACTTCAGCAAGTATCTCACGCGAGCGCGGCGAGTCGAAATTGCTGCCACGCTCGAGCTGAACGAGACACAGATTAAGATATGGTTTCAGAACCGCCGAATGAAACAGAAGAAGCGAGAGAAGGAGGGACTCGCGCCTGCTTCGTCCACCTTGTCTAAAGACCTCGAGGATCACTCTGATCACTCAACTTCAACATCTCCAGGAGCTTCTCCAAGCCCGGATTCCTAACCGATTATAATAGTTTCGGGTGCATTAAACAACAGATTCGAAATATATAGTAAAGTCTATTAATTTAAGCATTCCACAATGTGCCCGAAAGACCTTCTCGTCTTTTTATGATGGACGATTCGTTTAAGGAAACCGAACGTCAGGCGAAAAAGTGAAGAGCAAAGAGACTTTTAGCACAACAATGAACAGAGTTACACCGTCTGCGCGAACAAAATTTCCAATACTCCCTGTAAACGTTTGTGTGTGTTATACAGGGTATTTCTACTATCATAAATATAATGCACTTTCACAATGTTTACAAGTCTCTAAACGAACCTAACTGACTTTACAGGGAGCTTACTGTGTTGTCAAAATATGTATTGGTGTTTTTTGTTGCGTTTATGAAAATGTATTTTTAATTTGATGTACACATTTCATATATTTGAGTTTTGAGGATTGTAGCTATAGGGGCTTTCGGACTCCTTGCACTATACGTTTACAGGGTAGGCCTTTACTGAACACCAGCACAATTTACTGGAATATATGAACGATTCCTTCTCAGTGTGCACTGTGATATTCCATTATTCAATTTACAGCGAAAAATAATTAATACTGTGCTGCTAGCCAGGCCTAATTTACTATAAAAATTTGAATTTTGGTAAAGTTCTATTCCGTTTGTAGAAAAAAAAAAGCAATGCAGGCTGTTTAATATGTACTTTTCTTAATTAAAACATTTAAATAATTTGATCTGTTAGCCTAGTATTTTTTTATGCGCAGACGAGCTGAGTTTTATTAGTTACTGTCTGTATGATTCCGTAATCTAAATGTCTCAATCAAATGCTTCTGTCAAGTTCTTTATCTACCTCAAATAAAACCAATATTTTACTGAACCATTCTCTGCAACCAGATTACATATGTATTCGTGTGTATGTAATATAAGAAAAATGTTAGTATGGAGTAAATGATGACAAAGCTTTAATAGTTCTTCTCTTCACTTAGAGGGCGAGAAAGCGACCACCAGTCAATTGTGTTATAGGATGCTCGGAGAACGGAACGGAATGTTGTTGAGCAATCAGGGTGGTTAAAGATGACCTTTTTACCTCGGCGTGCTTCTATCTAAACATCCAAACAGACTCTCTTCTCTGAGTGGTTTAGGGGTGGCACAAATAGCACTGATCCCGAAGACAAGCTTCCAAGAAACGGAACAGAATTGTGGGCGGTGCATTTGAGTTATTGAGTGTTGTTATGAATGGGCTTCTTATTTACTCGCTAAACACATTAAACACTTTCAAAACCATAAATCTTTAGAATAGTCCGCTACATGCATTGCATTATCATTCTCAAGTGCTCAACAACAAATAAAGCATTCATAAAGGTGAAAAAATATCGACTTTGACAGTTTACATTAGCACTCCAATTCTGACGGCTGTTAAAATATTATTGCAATTGACATATCAAATCATTAAAGACACGTAATTAAAATTGTGCCATGACAGACATGTTTGGTCTTTGCAGCAGGGTTAACATTAGGTCTACTTCAGAGGAAAACAATGCTGGACTGCAGTGGCATTCAGGCACACCAGCTCCCTGGGTGGTTCTGTTACTCAAACGCATCTCTCTCACCAGGCCAGTGTTTTTGTGGCAAGAAAGACAACACATATTGTAACAAGCAGTTCCTTTAAGCCAAGGCAAAAACTTATCAGGCAGTGGAATGGTTTCCGCAACAACGATAAAGAAATGTTCAAAAACATTTATACATTTAATTATGATTGAATATACTAATTACGACTTCAATGTCACTATACCAATTTAGGATTCACAATGTCCCTAACAATACGAAAGTACCTTTTAGAAACTTTTTATGAGATTTTTTTTTATTCCATAAAAATATAATGTTGCATTTTAAGAGATAACTAGCCTCAAAATATATACACAATCTAAACAAATACAAACGATTTGGCCCAAGATACAACTGGAAATGAAGACGATACAGCAATTGTTCTATGATTCTCTCTCGACCATCTGCTGGTGCAGATTTCAGTCACGCTGTTCGGGGCGTTTGTCCTGTACCCCCCTGAACGGGCCTTTGATCCAAGCGCTACCCCCGCGGTCAACATCCATAGTCTGCATTGAAACATAAAGCAATGCTTACAGTAAGGGGTTTACATGGAGGTCACCCTTAACTTTAACTGAACTCTTTGCCAAAAAACTGGATGAGTCTCTGACTTTTCTTCAATTTCCCATAGCAAAAACAATACATATGTAATGGCTTTGAAAGGCAAAATGCATATAGGCCTATATGCAAAATGAACAATTCGATTATTATTAAATTTGTTATCCCTCATATTAGTAGGCTTTTTAAATATATTGTGATTTGTGTTTACCTACACTGTAAAAAATAAATAGTTGAGAAAATGTAATAAATAAATAAGGCAACTTGACGCAGTAAAACTTTTGAGTTGTCTCAACAATAGTTTTTTAGGTCTTTTCAGCAAAGATACTTTGTTTAGCCAACATAAATTTATTTGTTCATGCAATGCTGATTGTCTTATTTTGGTTATATATATATATATATATATATATATATATATACACATTTGTATTTACACATACCATTCATTGGGTTGTTACATATGTATACTTACACAAACAGTAGCGCTGTAGATACTATGTACCAATGTGTACTTACACTGTGGTTACATACTATGTACACATCTAGTTACTATATAAGTACACAGGTATTAGGGTCACTTAATATAAAGTGGGACCAAAAATGGATTTAAATGATTGAACATATACTCAATGACTCAAAACTTGACACACAAACCTCAAGTATGGTGGCAATCAACAAATGTTAAAAAGTTGAACTCTTTACATCACAGCACAACAAATAACTAACAATAATGACAAAACAACAACAAAAAGTTTAAATGAAGTCAGCAAACAGCAAAACAACAATCCTATAACAGTAACTGCATAATTTATTCATGCTGCAATGCATGCTGGGAACTCACATAGCCTTAACATTTCATTCATATGAAATTATTTGTTCAGACAACTGTGTTTGACTAGTTGGGGCAACATTTGGGGTAATT
>NW_015654499.1:506980-509930 GCF_001515625.1 Sinocyclocheilus rhinocerous
TTTACCAAAAAGTGCTGTTAGTCCTGTTACACATTTGTACTTTCATTACCAAAAAGTGTTGTTACCAATGTCCTCTTACACATTTGTATTTACACATACCATTCATTGGGTTGGTACATATGTATACTTACACAAACAGTAGTGCTGTAGATACTATGTACCAATGTGTACTTACACTGTGGTTACATACTATGTACACATCTAGTTACTATATAAGTACACAGGTATTAGGGCCACTTAATATAAAGTGGGACCAAAAACGGATTTAAATGGTTGAAATAAATTCAATTAAAAGTGCATTTTCGACCCATTTAAGTAGGACTTAAATAAATTATTATTTGTTAATTCACAATTGCTTCTGTTGTCAAATAAAATATACTTTAATGTAATTTGTATTGAAATTTGTGTTTGTATTTCAAATAACTAACAATAATGACAAAACAACAACAAAAAGTTTAAATGAAGTCAGCAAACAGCAAAACAACAATCCTATAACAGTAACTGCATAATTTATTCATGCTGCAATGCATGCTGGGAACTCACATAGCTTTAACATTTCAGCAATATGAAATTATTTGTTCAGACAACTTTCACTAGTTGGGACAACATTTGGGGTAATTTTGTTGGTCTGACAAGGGTTTTATGTAGTTTCAAGAAAATAGCATTTTTTAGTATTGGAGACTAAATTGTATTTGAAGTATTGGTTTCGTAAACTGGAAAATGAGCGAGAAATCCCAAAGGCCTGTGTGCGAGAAATGCTTTTTCAAATTTATTGTAGCTTCTGCAATGGTTTTGATGTTAGTTTTTTAATTTATGTACATATTAAATTTTTTTACACAAACATTTAAAAGTCAGTGTCACATCATCCTTAAGAAATTGTTCTAATATGCTGATTTGCTGCTCAAGAAACATTTTTTACTATTATCACTGTTAAAACAGTTGTGCTGCTTAATATTTTTGAGGAAACCTTGATACATTTTTGTTTAGGATCTGTAACAATGTAAATGTCTTTACTCTCACTTTGGATCAATTTAATGCATCCTTGCTGAATAAACTTATTAATTTCTTTAAACAGATATTTTGAATGCTAGCGTATATATTAGTCGAG
The DNA here is from genome assembly GCF_001515625.1 of Sinocyclocheilus rhinocerous. Taxonomy (NCBI): domain Eukaryota; kingdom Metazoa; phylum Chordata; class Actinopteri; order Cypriniformes; family Cyprinidae; genus Sinocyclocheilus; species Sinocyclocheilus rhinocerous. The sequence goes on from NW_015654499.1 coordinate 508,089, forward strand.
TTTTAGTTTAATAATACTGACTGCATCTAAACAACAACAACAACAACAAAAAAACTCTCTCGCACAGCTTGCAATGCTAAACATGTTAATTATATGCTATACTTATTGTACCTACAGTAATTATAGAGTGTACATTTAAAACAACAACAAACAAACATGTACAGTACTGTACCAGTACCATTGGCTCCAGTAAAGTCTATTGATCTGGTCCAAAACCTATTGATCTGCCCTCAGAGGCAGCATTTTTCTGGCTGTTTCAAAAGGTAACTTAATTATGCTGCATCCTATGTATCCTTTGCTTAAAAGAGAATTCTGATAAATCCAATATGGATGAAACAAGAACAGCTTCATAAATAATATTACAACTAATTCAGTACTGAAAAATAATAATAGAAAATAGTTCAGCACAATAAAAAAAGGAGATGACTCAAAAGTTTGGGGTCAGTAAGATTTTATAATACAGTAAAATACAGAAATAACTACAGTAAAAAAGTAATAGTGTGAAATATTATTACAATTTAAAATAGCAGTTTTAATGCATTTTAAAATGTAATTTATTCCTGTGATCACAGTGTCACATGATCCTTCAGAAATCATTCTAATAGGTTGATTTACTGCTCAAGAAAGATTAATTATTATTATCCATGATGTAAACAGTAAACAGCTGTGTTGCTTAATATTTTTGTGGAAACCATGATACATTTTGACAGGATTCTTTGATGAATAGAAAGTTATTTCTTTCTTTCTTTCTTTCTCTTAAAAATCTTACTGAACCCAAACTTTTGAATTGTATTATTTATTATTTAACCCAATATACAGTATGTGTGTTATGTATTTGTTTGCTATGTATTAGCAACATGCTAACTCCATTAAAATGAGTTGTAAATCTAGTCTCTCAGTAGAATGCACTATATAAGCAGTAAGGCAGAGCTTATTTTTGACTATTAATTGAGTCTGGGTCATGCTGTTTGAAGAGCAGCTTCCAGAGATGTCAGGGATGAGCTCACGGTTTACGCTGTCAGAAGAGAATGACTGGATGAAAACTGCTGCGAGACCCGTCAAAAGGTCAGCAGGTGAAATAGGGGAGTGCGAGAGCGCAGACCTCAGCAGGGTCAATGAGAAACCAGTGAGTGTCAAAAAAAAAGTGTGTCTTTTTATAACTCTAAATAATTGCTCAAGGGCACTGTCATCTCTGTCAGCTTAACACATAAAAACCATTTAGCAACCCTGATTTGCCGGTGTGTGTGTGTGGTGGCTGGGAAGGAATGGTGTGGAGGTGTATATCTGAAATGTACTTTTATAAAACATTGCTTTATTCATCACACAACAGATGTTCGTTCTGTACTGGGAGGGAAAATGTGTTTGGCTCTGCAGGGTTCAGAGCTCACCATAATTCATTCAGTCTTATTCAACACTATTCACAGGAAAGACGCATGTTGATATCATATTCATGCAGGCAAGAGGGTTGCCACCAGGCAAAATTGGACGTTTTAAGCACAACAGGTGATTTTTGTTCTTTTTTTTTCTAGCTCAGTTTTCCTTTCCAAGCACTTTGTCTCTTTTGAAAGGAGTAGAGGGTGGAAAAGAAACAAAAACATAAATGAAAAAAGGACAGAGGAAGTAACAGTGTGCCAATCGTTTCACAGCAGGAACTCCAGGTCATCAGGTAGGCTAATTAGCATTTGCCAGCTAACTAGCACTCCTCCAGTGACATTTATCCAAAGTGAATACAAATGAAAGAGCACCTCCGAACTGTCACCACACTTGACTGTAAGGTTTCCTACAGATAAACGTGTACTTTCTTAGCATAGACCAAAAGAGAGATAAAGGAAGGAAAGAAAG
>NW_015654499.1:510505-528005 GCF_001515625.1 Sinocyclocheilus rhinocerous
TGTAATACCAGTGTACTTACATGGTAACTCCTCAGGAACTGTCCACTTAATATAAAGTGTAACATTCTGGACACCAACCACAATTTATATGTAAAGCCTAACTTACTGGCCGCTGCTGTGTAACATCAGAGTAATTACATAATAAATCTAATATAAAGTGTAACACTTTCTTTACCAAAAAGTGCTGTTAGTCCTGTTACACATTTGTACTTTCATTACCAAAAAGTGTTGTTACCAATGTCCTCTTACACATTTGTATTTACACATACCATTCATTGGGTTGTTACATATGTATACTTACACAAACAGTAGCGCTGTAGATACTATGTACCAATGTGTACTTACACTGTGGTTACATACTATGTACACATCTAGTTACTATATAAGTACACAGGTATTAGGGCCACTTAATATAAAGTGGGACCAAAAATGGATTTAAATGGTTGAACATATACTCAATGACTCAAAACTTGACACACAAACCTCAAGTATGGTGGCAATCAACAAATGTTAAAAAGTTGAACTCTTTACATCACAGCACAACAAATAACTAACAATAATGACAAAACAACAACAAAAAGTTTAAATGAAGTCAGCAAACAGCAAAACAACAATCCTATAACAGTAACTGCATAATTTATTCATGCTGCAATGCATGCTGGGAACTCACATAGCTTTAACATTTCAGCAATATGAAATTATTTGTTCAGACAACTTTCACTAGTTGGGACAACATTTGGGGTAATTTTGTTGGTCTGACAAGGGTTTTATGTAGTTTCAAGAAAATAGCATTTTTTTTTGTATTTGAGACTCAAAAGGTTTTGTAAACTGGAAAATATGCAGTTGCATTTTTTTTTTTTTACAGTGTATAGGTATTGCCAATTATTTTACATCACAGTGTCTACAGGACTTGTTTAGGTTTGTCACGAAGATTGGACATACACTGAGGGGTTTTCCCCCCTCGAAGTGTAATTTCGAGTCATTGCTCATTATAAAAAGTTCACCTTAAAAGAAAATCTCATTGAATAATGAGCGTCACATAAGTACACGCGCGCACACATCTGTTTTCCGTCTGTGCTCTACCGACAGACTTTCGTTCAAATTAGACATCAGATTTTAGGAACTCTCAGTTTTCTTTTGTGCCAACCTCAAAAACACATGCGGAGCAAAGCAGGTGAGCGAGAGAGGGCAAACTCCGGTGAAAGAACTGGGGGAATGAACTCTGAGCTAGAGAGTGCTGACAAGTGGCGAAGAGAACTAGTGGAGGGGGGTTTTCGAACTTTTGAGGAAACTAACTTTTTTCCCCCTTGTTCACTCTCTTGTGACCTCACCTCTTCCCCAAAGTTTACGCGGGCTTGACAGTTCCATTTAATCCACGACCCTCTGACGGACTACCCCAATATTTGCTCAGGAGGACAGGTTTGCCCTGGGTCCTGCCTCAAACATCCCCTGACTGCTTCTCCCCTGGCCTCGGTTCACGCAGAGTTCAGGCCAAATTAATACTCGAAATAGGCAGGTCAGCCTGTCAGGAGCTGCGAACGGGCTTCCATCTCGCCGGGGTCACGCGCAGGTCTCGCCCTTCAGCTTGCGCCGTTCTGGGGCTTCACTTTGTCTCTCTTGAATTTTTTAGCTGTTCACCCGTATCTTGCACTCTCCCCGGTCAGCACCTTTGATTCCACCACACTGTAAACGCACAATTTTTTTTGCAAAAATTGCACATCTTATAAATACAACCACTTTAAGCATTTTTTTTTTTATTTAATTTTTTTCTTAAAAAGCTTTCGATTTAGAAACAAGTAGCTTGCATATTGTTCGTGAATTACAGAAAACAACATTAAGACGTTTTAAAAATGTAAAAATTAAACTTCTGAATGGCTTAAAAATTATTGATATTTAAGATTTAAATTATTGATAAACATTTAATCATGGTTATGAAATTAGTACCTCGAGGAAAAGTGTGTAATATGGCAGGTAAATAAACGAAAAAGCAATATATTATCAAGACAGACTTACACAGTTCACTTCGACAAACTCTTGAAATGTCAGGATATTTTAGTTACTTACATATTTGGACAAACATATTTGGAGTAAACTAAAGATGAATTACAGTAGCTGACCAATTTTCTATTTTGACCTGACAATGTGTGCTTTGTGTCTCTCACATTAAATTAATTATGAGGGCACCTGCGCAGATTTTTTTCTTTTCATTTAAAAAAAAAAAAATGTAATTACTACTTTAGCTACTGTAACTTATTAATGCTACTGACTTTTGCTTTCCCAGCTGTTTTACTTTCAATTGCATTAAAATTGCATTTTTATTAGTGATTTATTTACATAACTCCTGTAAATAGCGGGAGATTAACCTGTTGAAAAAGCCCATATGTTAAAGCTTACACGCAGTGTTATAGTTTAACAATACCCAATATTTCTAAATTATCTAATTTATTTTTAACAATTATATTATTATTATTATTATTATTATTAACAATAATCACAACATATGCTTAACACAGTCTCGTTGTTGTTGTTTGTTAGTGAATTAATAAGGTGGTTGATATTGGATGTAATGGCTATTGACGTTTAGAATATGGCTACGTAAAGATATTGCATCCCATTATTGAACTCTGCACTAAGTTTCATGACCGTTTGCCCTGTAGTTAAAAATGGTGTAAGACCAACTAAAAAAAAAAAAATGTTTTTCTTCACAATCCATCAAACGTGAAAAGGAGCGCAACCCACTCAGCAGGCCGTCAAGGTTCATGCAACTGAATGTTAAAAAAGCAGGTGAACTTACCATGACCCTGAGCTGACCAGACGCAAAAGGAGAACATCCTGAAATGAGAAGAGAACTATTGGAATCTGACGAAAGTTGCGTAAGTTTTGCCTATCTGGATTTACAAACGCATTACAACGAAAATGATCAGTCACGTGGAATTATTAATACATACGGAAAATATTCTATGATTCAAAAATTCGTGAGTTTGCTTGCATTAAAACAAAACGTTAAAACATCATCTGCTTATTTTTAAAATATAACAACAACAACAACAACAATAATAATACAAGTCGAATCAAGGTTTTTAATCAAACGAATAAATAAAATCAAGATAATTTTGGCAATTTCAAAACTGGTGAGAATAGGAGGGAGAACATCTATTCTGTTTATTCTCACATTCTTGGCTGAATTCAGAGCAAAAGGTTATCTAAAAGAAAAATTCCTGTCTCACGATTGAGGAAGGCCAGAGAAAAGGCCAGCAGGCCACCAAACAGAAGCCGGGGAATCTTCTAATATATCACAGGTTACACAACGCTTAACGCATTTACCAACTCTTACAAAGACGCTTATTTATATATACAGTGGGTACGGAAAGTATTCAGACCCCCTTAAATTTTTCACTCTTTGTTATATTGCAGCCATTTGCTAAAATCATTTAAGTAAATTTTTTTTCCTCATTAATGTACACACAGCACCCCATATTGACAGAAAAACACAGACCACGTTAACCACGTTAATATTGCGTAAAAACTATATGTATACAAAACTATAAATTAATATCATACAATGCTGTTGTGACGCAACTAAGTCTTTATGTAGATTCCAATGTCAAGCGCGCGCAAGCCAACAATAAATTACCTTAAAAACAGATTTATGCTTGTTTAGTTCATTCGGGATTTAATTTAATTGCCTAACATCTAAACCATCAGATGTTTGTTAATAAAAGTATCTGAGGCCGTTTTAGAAATGCGCGTAATTTATGATGTTATTTTACATGATGATTTTTCTATTCTGTCACACTTTTGCTTGTGGTATCTGATTTTAGTTAGATTTAAAAAGTCACCCTACATCCCGTCTCTTATTACACACGCAAAGTGTTGAATGAGATCTGCACAATAGCTCTGTTTACCTCACACAAACACAACATGTTGTCACAAGGTACTTATATCTCAAATGGAGATTAGAAACTGAGAGTATCTCGCTCTCTTTCACATACTCTTTCTGTATAGAAACAAATCTGTACAGTGCATATATGAATGCATATATTTTACATAATCAAGCAGTATTTTTTTTTCATTAGGTGTTATATACAGTAGTCAACATTTGAAGTGGATCAAAAAAGTTCATCAAAGTTGTCCTAAGACAAGAACGCATTTTGGTTTAGGTTCCTTTCTCCTTTCTTCCTTTTTTATGGGCAACTTGTATACATTGATTGGTTTCTCTCCCTTGCAGTCTATCTTGCTCTATATTGACAAATTGCAAATACTCAGATACTTTGAATGAACAGTAAAGTATTGAGGCTACCATCTGAGATAAAATTGTTACTAGAATTCATTATGCTTGGTTAGCCCATTTCAAACATGTCATTGAGACTTTACGAACACACACACACAAAAATCAAACCAGTTGAAAATCTATAAGCAAAAAGACCAGAAGGATTAAATATTAGCGGGACATTTTCAAATGAATGAAAACATCATTGTAAAGAATCAATCAGTCAGTCAATCAATCAATCAATAAATATCTGGAATGTATCTCTTTTTCTCTCTCTCTCTCTCTCTCTCTATATATATATATAGAAGGAGAGAGAGCGAGAAAGAGAGAGAGATTAAACATTTATTAAGTGTAGTGGAAAGGTTAAGATCAATCACAAATTTCCTGAAAATATCCTGCTAAATGTTTAGTGCAAAATTAGAGCTAAATGTTTTGAAAATTCACCATTTACATAAAAGTCATAAATACATTTCTAAGCTCTAAATATTGGATTGGACAAGCCGTCACTTATGGAATTTTGGTGTTTTACATCACACTGCTACTGAGCAATAAAAAGCAATATGTCTCATTTCTTTTGCCTTGATGCTGTCTATTAGACTTCCTTCTCTCTCTTCTCTTTCCTAGTTCATCTTCTTCTTAAGTGTGCCTGTATTATCCCACAGGAAGTGTGCGGAACTGCAGGTTTCCAGAAAGGCTCTTGCCTGGATGACAGAAAAGGGAGGGGTTACGCACACTCATTCTTTCTCTTCATGAGCTAATCATGTGAAATCCAATTTAGTCTGGGAAAATCAGGGCATTAAAAATTTACAGGAAGAAAGGAAGTGGAAGAGAAAGCAAGAAAGATGAATTAAAAATTTTAATATTTTCTACATGCCTTAAAACTGAGTCTCCATTTGTACATATGCATGTGCCGCCTTAGATTTCACATGCTGTGATGTTCTTGGCTGTGGGCCTGCTGTGTCTGGGGTTCACTGTAGCAGAGTGAAACCAAGTTAATGTCACTCTGGGATCAGCTCATATGGTCTGAGGGAGATTCCAGTTGAGAGCTCAGATTTACTTTTGTCTCCCACAGCACACTGCCTGGATCTCAGTGACAGCTAACCTCTGACTGAACCCTCACACACACACGTTCATCAAAGTTGTCCTAAGACAAGAACGCATTTTGGTTTAGGTTTTAGCACAACTTATAGTTATGATCCACATATCAAACACTAGACTGACTGACATGTGTTTGTAGGCATTCATGATGACCCCTCATCCTTCTACTCTATTCATCATCTGATTCTCTTCTCCAAAAATAACACACACATTTCTCTTAGTCATTCGTTCCCTCTGCCTGTAAGTATCATCACTGCAAACTCTTCTTTTACAGCCAGAACACAACCTGTGCCCGTGTGTGTCAGTATCTTTTAATTGGTAACTAAACGCTGGATGAGTCAGGAACTGATACCTGTTCAGCCAGTGTGAAGATGGACACATGCTTAGTTTGATATAACAAAAAAAACGTTTCTAAAAGAGAGCCTCCTGAGCTGTGCCACTTAAAACAATGTCTTGCTTGTAAAAGAAGTGCCATTCAGAGTTATTGATCCAATCCTATTCTCATCTCAAACTGTATGTTAATGTTTTTGTCATGCCAGGATTCTTGAGCGATCAAGACCCAGTGAGGCCTTCCTTTCATTTGAGACATGTGCGACTCCTCAGAGCTGTCAAAAACCAGAGCAGGGGTTCAAGAGGCATCAGAGACTGCAGATTATTTTTGTGTGTGTCTGCACAGGTGTGTGTGTATTCAGAGATCAGAGGTTCGGATGGGATAGTGTGGACAGGGCGGACACGTGGAACATTTAAACCAAACCAGAGACTGATGACCAAAGATTGTGTGTGTGTGTGTGTGTGTGTGTGTGAGGGGGACTTCTTATTTTCAGATGCTCTGACATTCACTATGTAGGAGTGTATTTTTGTATATGAGACAGCGATGACGTGAAGGCAGGATGGAAACCCAATCTCAAACAAGAACTGTCTTCGGGCCACATGCACGCTCATGTGCTCTCCTCAAAATTGTGTAGGACATCATTACCCGTCCATCACAACAGTTCATAGCAAGGGCACACCAACAGCCTTTGACCTTCAACCACATTTACACTCACGTGTCTTGTGCTGAACTATAGTAGAGCTAGTGCTGGAGCACCTAAACTCACAACTATCCAAATGCACCATGTGTTTAGCACAGCCAATCCAAAACCAGCTTGCTGTTGAGAAGTAATCAGAGACTCTGCGCTGACATTATCCATAATGTGCAGACATTATAATGCTCATGGATAGAAGTACACAATCGTCATGTCTGAAACATTTCAGAGGGCAAATGTATGAAGTATAAAATAAATTAACAATTTGGGTAAAAATGCATTAAATCCTTTAAATATATGCATCAAATATCATCTAATTTCCTATATGAATTTAAAGATACCAACACATTAGACTCAGCATCAGCCAGAGGAACCACCCAGTGTCTGTTCAATTCCAAGCTCTAATCTGATTGGCTGGCTTTATGCAACTTCCCGAGGGCACACATGTTTCTTAATCAGTCCGTATGGAAACGAAGTCATCTTTAGAAGGTATCGGTTTGAAAAAATGAGCACCTTGGAAGAAAAATATAATCACTGGATTGGCCAAGTTTGCCAGACATCTTGGAATCAAACATATGAGGCACTATATGCAATTTCTGTGTTGAGGCACATATGCGATTCCTATTTTTTTTCTTTTTTGTTATCCGTACACATTATCGTAGACTGACTTCGGAGTTTGAAATAGTCCCTCCCCCACATCACTTTATTTTATATATTTAGATATATGATAACACATTACAAGCAATAAGGTAATTCATGAACATTAATGCAGTAAGTATCATGAATTAATAATGAAGAGCAATAATTAAGTTGGCTTGAAAAAGTGGTCGTTTTGCAACAAGGTGGACACAGTTCTAATCCTAACAGTAGACCAGCAGGTGAAGAAGTGACAGGTACAAGAAAAAAATGGAGACAGAGATATTGGGGAAAATGAAGAAAAGGAAAAGGGAAGTAAAGGTGCAGTTCAAGAGACAACCTTTAATTATTTTCCAGGGCCCCAGACCAAGGATTTAGACCTTTTTATGTGATGGCCATTTAAATAATAGGGTTATCTGTGGTTTCAGAATTTGTAGTGGGTGTATATAGTATATATGTATTGTATATGTATGGCTTATATACAGAAAAAAGGGGCCAAAATTTTACCTTTTGGAGTACAACAGCTTGTCACTGGAGCAGTACCCTTAAAAAGGATGTATTTTTGCCTTTTTTTTTTACCCCTAATAGCCTAAATATTATTATACCTTATGTGTACGAATTACTATAAGGTTAAAGGCATCAGATGAAGAGATTTCAATTTTTCCTTTCTCTTTGGAGTGTTACAAGCTCTTGGTGCATAAAGAAGATCTGTAAAGTTGCAAAGACTAAAGTCTCAAATCCAAAGAGATATTCTTTATAAAAGTTAAGAGTCAACCACGCCTACCTAAAACGGCTCGTTCTAACACGCCCCCACATACCTACGTCACGATCTGGGAAAATTTGCATAACGCCGCCCAAATGTTAACGCAAAGAAAGAAGGCGTAACTTTATTGTTGCCGCCGCCGCCGCCATGTCGTGAAGGCGCTGTGTTTCGTTGTGAAAGCGACAGTATAAGTCATTATAATCCGTAATTATGTCCCCACTGGATGCAACAAATAATGGGTTTTAATTTTTTTTTGTCTCGTTGCTCCGGCCGGGACACGGCATCACAATTCGGTAAAGGGAGTAACATTTCTGTCACACGCTTGAGGTATTCGGCCAATCACAACGCACTGATGACCCCTTTAAAAAAAGGTACAAAGATGTTCTTTTAAGGGAAAGTTCTTTTTTTTCTGTGTGGCCTGGATGAGTGTGAGATTTCCCGGCTTGAAATTGCGTCCCAGTCCGGCCCTGGCAAAGCTTAACAACTCCCTACTGAAAAAAACTGCTAAAACCAGCCTAAGCTGATTGACTGCTTTGGCTGGTCTCCCAAGCTGGTTTTAAAGTGGTTTTGGCCACTTTTTTTTTTTAGCAGGCCAGGCTGGTCTTAAGCTTTTTTTTTTTTTTTACTTTTTACTGAATCAACTGGTTTTAGCTGGATTAGCATAGAAACATGCTAACAACATGCTAGTAACTTGCTAATCATGCTAAAAAAGGCTAACACCATGCTAGTAACGTGCTAATAATGCTAGAATCATGCTAGCAACTCGCTAATCATGTTAACTCCATGCTAGTAACTTGATAATCATGCTAACAGCATGCTAGTAATATGCTAATCATGCTAGCAACATGTTAGTAACTTCCTAATTATGTTAACAACATGTTAGTAACTTGCTAATCATGCTAACACTATGCTAGTAACAAGCTAATCATGCTAACAACATGCTAGTAACATGCTAATCATTTTGGAAACATGCTAGTAACTTGTTAATCATGCTAACACCATGCAAGTAATATGCTAATCATGCTAGCAAAATGTTAGTAACTTGCTAATTATGCTAATAACAACATGCTAGTAACATGCTAATCATGCTAGTAACTTGCTAATAATGTTAAAAATGCTAACACCATGCAAGTAACATGCTAATCATGCTACCAACATGCTAGTAACAGGCTAAGCATGTTAGAAAAATGCTAGTAATTTGTTAATCATGCTAAAAAATGCTAACACCATGCTAGTAACATGCTAATCATGCTAGAATCATGCATTGACTGATTCTGCCTTGAAAACAACTGTATTGCCTTGAACCTTCAAACTTTAATCTTTAAAACTATTTTAACTTTCAAACTACTTCAAACTGAAAACTTTCAGACTACAAGCTTTTAAAACTTTTTCAAACTTTCTAGCTAGGCTTTTTCAAGCCAACTTAATGAAGTATACTCAATCTAGTTAATATTGTTCACTGTTGATTTATGTTTGTTCATTATTTTTAATGATAATTTATACACACACACACACTATATATGAACAAATATGAATGAACTGGAAATACAATAATACAACACAATATAATAATAATCTATAAGATGGGATAAAATAAAATACCATTTCGGGTTTTACTGCCCTCAAACAGCACATAAAAATTGTGGTCAGATATGTCAGTCTGAGAGTCTCTTCCTGTCTAAGTGGGTGGTTCTTGGCCAGAATAAGCTTCACGGCTTAGTCAGAAATCTGGCTATGCAAAACTACTAAACCATATCGTGGTATGGCCCTTATCTGAAAATTGTGCCTCCATTTCTTTTCTTCTTTTTTGCCCTCTACCAGCTCCCCTAATGAACCCTGACACAGAGTTTCGTCCTGAGGCCTTCACCATCCCCTGCCTCAGCAGTGTCCAGCCCACACAGTTCACTCAGGTGAGCCCCATGGTGCAGCTCTGCCTTGAGGACACACATGCCACAATTAATCACCAGGAGAGAACACGGCAGCCGCACACTACTCTGGCTCAAAGCCCACACACACTCCAGATATATGCAATGCTACTGTATTCATATAAACACCCCACAAATTTACTAACATTTTCTTTGAAATTTAAACTACATTGCATTATGATTCTGAACTTTCATAGCAAATGTTTATCTTAAAGAATTTAGTTTTAGCATGTTACTGCCATATTTAAAGGGAAAGTTCAAATGAAAATTGTCATCATCTACACACCTTCATTTAATTCCAAATCTGTATGCATTTCTGTTGTCTGCAGAATACAAAAGATATTTTGAAAAATGTTTTTATTTGATTAATTTAAATATTAACAATACAAGATATTACATAATTAATATTGTAATCATATTTACATTAACTGCAATACTCAAGACAACTGGCCACATTACAGCTTAAACACAACAAAAAGCATTTTGATTAACCTGAATAAATTCATATTTGGAGAAAGCATATTTCTGAATTAGGATATGGATCATTCTAATTTTAATCTAATTTACTGAAACATTTATTAATCTAAATTAAACTGTTACCAGTTTTTTTTTACTGTACCTATTAATACATCAGGCACTAAAAATATTATAAAATAAAGTACAGCAAATACAGTAATTTTATAATTGTAACATTATTACATATATTTTATATTTGTAATAAATTTCTAACTGAAATGTTTCAGTAAGACTTTAATATATGGTTTAAAGTGTTATCGATTAATGCATTAGTGAACAACAATGAACAATAAAGTATTTATCTAGGTTATGTTACAGTTGCAATCAAAATTATTCAACCCCCTTGACCTGCAAGACATTTTGCTGCAGAGAACGAAAACAATTCAACAAAGGCATCAGTGAACTATTAGAGACTATTTCCTAATACACATTTGCGTGATTCTGAGAATGCAACATTGATGGATCATGATAAAAATCAAATTGGCTCTAAACATTCATGCTCAAAATTAGTCAAATTTTGTGCTGAATCTTTTATTGTTTTAAAACCACCAATAAACGCTGCCTATAAGTGCTCAGAAGCGTCTGTCACCTCTCTACTGCAGTCCTGGCTCATTCCTCACCTGAAAAAGCTTTCAGATCATGGATAATCTTTGGTTTTCACATTGACATGGCTTTCTTCAAATTCAACGAAATATTTTCAATGAGAGTTAAATCTGGAGACTGAACAGGCCACTCAAGAACATCCCATGTCTGATCCCTGAACCAAGCCGAAGTATATTTGAATGTATACTTTGGGATGGCTGTCCTGCAGGAAAGTCCATTGATCCTCAGCTTCCGTCTTTGCACCAAAGGCATCACAATTCTTGCCAAAATGACCTGATACTTCAAAGAATCCATAATGTCCTTCATACAGTCATGATTTCCACTTCCTGCAACAGTAAAACACCCCCATAACAGGACTGGTCCGCCTCCCAAGTTTGACCAAGGAGATGGTGTTCTTCTGTTTATAAGCTTTGCCTTTTTTTTGCACCAGACATACCGCTGATCATTGGGTCCAAAAATTCCAGTTTGGTCACATCGCTCCATAAAACATACTTCCAGAACTCCACAGGTCTACCCAAATGAATTTTAACATGTTCAAGTCGGCCTTTAATGTTCGTTTTGGTCAAGAGTGGCATTCGGCAAGATGCCTCAACACAAAGGCCATAGTTGTCTAGTGTTCTTCTTATACTCTGCATTGAAATGTTTTTCCTCCTTTCATCAGGTCATCTTGCAAGTCTTTGGCTGTACATTGCAGGTTTTTCTCAGTTGCTCTGATCAAATTTATTATGATATTGTGCTTTTTCTTCAACACCCTCAAAGGTTTTCTGGTACAACTAATTTTAAGCTAAGGAACAGAGGCGGACAAAGTACTCAACTCCATTACTTGAGTGAAAGTACAGATACCACTGGTCAAATATTACTCCATTACAAGTAAAAGTTGTAAAGACATATTACAATACTCAAGTAAATGTACTTAGTTACTGTCCGCCTCTGCTAAGGAATAAGGCTGCCAGCTGTATCTCTAGGAACTTTTAATGTCTTGGAAATCTTCATGTAGCCTTAGACTTTCTAATGTAGTAAAGCTATTTCTTCTATAGCTTTTGAGAGAGCTCTGTTGAATTTGCATATTTGCTACACACGTCAGCACATGCATGGGCTAAGTTTATGCACGTGTAACAGCTCAAGCTAATTCTGTTTATTAAATAGAATTTCTAAAGGTTTAATTGTGTTTTAAGGCAATTTTGTTCCCCACCATAAAAAAAACAACTTAATAGGGGTTTAATAATTATGACATAGCTGTGTTATTAAAAAATCCTATAACTCAAAAATATTAAATTATATATTGACATTGTCACTTTTAATATGCCAGTAAGCTGTTATAGATGTAATTTTTATAAAATCCTGGATGTTCAGAAAAGCTTGTATTTGTAAAATACCGCAGTCTCTGAGGGGTTGAATAATTTTTATTGCAACTGTAATTTTTAACATTTTTAACATTTGAATTATGTTTCACATGAATTTCAAGCATAAATTATACATTATATTGTATATATTAATATTAATGTAGTGTGAACAAACAAATTACCAAATTATAATTTTTTTTTAATTTATAAAGGAACTAAAAGTAAATTAAAATCCTGTTAGTTCATGAAATCTAATGCATTACGTAATGTTAACAAATTGCAATTTATTATAAAGTGTCACCAATGTTTTGAACAAGCAAATATTAAATTGTCATCATATGACACATTACCTACCTAATAGACTATTTTGAGCGAATTATTTTTGTGACCAAGTTATATATATGCAAACAAATACTGTACAGTAAGTTAACCATTTACCACTCAATTGTGATAGAAAGGATTTCGTAAGAATGACCGACCAAGACAAAACTTGTGTCACTAATGAAACTTCATCATGAAGAAGTTTCATCATGATATTGCCTGAAATATTGCCAGCAGTTATTCCTGGCACAACCTAAAAACTTCTTACTTTTATAAGAAAATGTCTCTTACCTGCAGGTTAACAGATAAATAGTGAGACAATAGAGTACAGTACTGTATAGTAGACAGATCTTGTGTTCGGTATCCTCTGACATAATAAATATAAAGCTATTGATAATGATTGGCTGCTAGTTTTCCGCCATAAAGAGAAAGAATCATCAGCCTCATGGAGGCCGAGGCCTGTGCAGCAGTCGCTGGGTTAATCAAAATTATCTGTGATCCAAATAATTTGTCCAGCAGGCCGATCAAAAACACGCAAATCAAACACGCTCATGTAAAGAGCCACCACTTTGCTAACACATTCAAAGACAAAGAAACAAATAAATCATTAAATGTATCCACACATGCACGATTACACAGACGCTTTCATACAAGTGGGCAGCACCTGGACTTGCCCTTGTCCGAGTGAAGTACTTAGGCTGCATTCCCAGCCGAAGACAGATGGACTAATTACAGAGTGTTATACACGAACAAACTAACCACACTTGCCACAGAGGACTTTGATTAAAGGGTCCCTCATAAATGTCATTTATAAATGTATGTACATTGTGTCGTACACAGATACTCTTGATTGTATGTGAATTTATGCGTGTGAGTGTAAGTGTCTGCGCAGTGGCTGGTTTCCAGATGTTGCTTGGTGAGATTGATGGGACAGGTTGGCAATGGAGATCCCCCTCCCTTCACTGGGGACATGAATACCACACAGCTGGATGGGGACTGTTCGGGATAGAGTGAGTGTGGATGGTGCATGTGTGGAAATTGTGATTTGGTACAATACGCTCCTTGTGCATGAGTTTGAGGGACTGTACTGTAATTTGTGCACTTATGTTTGTTAAAGGATATGATGTAGGATTGGTGAGCTGTGACTTGTTCATTGGAAGCCTGCAGGTGTGCAGATAAGAGTACATCATGAATAAAAGAAGGTGGTATGCCTGTGTAGGGCAGGGAATGGGAAGTTTTTTCTGTCTGTGTCAGAGATGGAGGTAATGAATTAAAGATTTTTAGTCATTAAGGCCTAGTTCAACCAAAAATGAAAATTCTGTCGTCATTTACTCGGCCTAATGTCATTCTAAACCCTTATGCTTTAGATATTCCGAAGAACTGTTTTTGTCCATACAATGGAAGTCCAAAAAGGCATTCTTTTTTTTAAAACTGTCTTTCCATGTGTTTCACAGAAATAAAGAACTGACTAAATGATGACAGAATTTTCATTTTTGGGTGAACTGTGTCTTTAAAACATTAAAAACACTTCCTGCAGCGCTCATAATACTGCAGACAGTATGCCAACTTTAAACCGATAAAGGTATTTCAGATTTCAATTATATTATCAGTGACATCAGTGCATTCATAACCTTGTATTCAGGATATTGATGCTTTTCATAAAGAGTCAAGGGCAAAAATCTCATAAAATCCTATTGAAGCCAGTTCTTTGTCCTGCAAGTGAAGATCATCAATATGACTTTGCCCCAGTTATAAGTTTTAAGTTTTAAATGCAGAAGCAAATTCTTCTAAATAGGTTCCTCGTGTCCCGAAGAGGAAACAAAAGCAGTTGCACAAATATTTTGGGGCTGTGGAGAATCACAAGAACAAGTGCTGATCCAAAAATAATGTGCTCACTGTCCAGGGTTCTTGGGGTGTTCTAGTTTGAGAGATGTAACATTTATAGTTCAAAGGTAAAGTGACATGAGATTATTGCACCGTGCTAAAGAAAAGTCTGCTGTTATTAATTTTAAACCTCTGAGTGTCAGTCACTAATTCTTGACAACCACATAACACCACAAAAAAAGCATGACATTTGAAACTATAAGGTTTTTCTCAGTTTTTATCGTCAAAACACATTCTGTCAACAATATCGTTAAGATCCCTCTTCCTCAAAAAAAAAAAAAAAAAAGGTATTCCATTGGCTGAGAATTTTTAGTACTCTCACTTGATTTTCGGGTGTATTTACTCTTTATGAAAATGTTAATGTATGTATTTTCAATTTTATAATACGTTTTAATATATTAGAGAATTTCAAAACTTTCGGAATTAACATTTTTTCTTTATGTTTTCAAGTATCCTTCAGACACGAGCGAACAACAAGCGAAAAAGAAAGAAAGAAAGAAAGTGTCTTTCACTTAGTTAGAAAAAGATTTCACAATACCATGCTATGTTTCTGTTTGGATTTGATTGAATACCCAATAAAATAACACTATTTAAGGTATATAAATGTAACATTGTGCATGTAAACGCACTCAAAACATTAATAATTAATAAAAATGTTGTCATTGTAAAGACCTCTAATCTACCGGTGGTTAATTATGCATTGAGCATTCACACTGTGTTGATTTTCTACTCCATGATGATTATCATCACTAACTCTGACGAAACAGTGCGTCTCAAGAAGCCTTTCTTACTGCTTACAGTAAATGCTACTCCCAGACAGGTGTTAAAAAATAGCTACAGGCTGCAACAGGGTTCTGCTCTCTCAGCACAACAGTTAAACAGGCAGGACACACTTCTTCTTGGCTGGCAGGTAGATTCTTCCATCCCATCTCTCGCTGTCACTGGTGAGACCACATGTTGGACCGGAAACCTCCCGGCCCCACAGTGGGGGTCCTGATGCGATCTGACCGAGCTGTCAGCGACCAGGTGGTGTCTCTTCCTCCCTCTTCCAAGATCTGTAGATGTCGCATATACAGACTCATGACCCCCACCTCCCAGTTTTCTATCTGCTGTGTGGAAGCATTGTGGAGTGTCTTAATTTCCCTGTGCGCTCTCGTTCGTTGTTCACAGCGTGACAGTGAAAAATGGTTCGTCAGCTCGGTTCTCTTTGCCGGGGGACGCGAGGCCAAACGACATAACATCTGGCGACGGAGCTCTGTCTCCAGGGTTTTTTGGCACGTGTTCCTGGCTGCCGTTTCCACTCTGCCTCTCATTTTATTTTCCTCCCTCACTTTCTTCCTCTCTTCCTTTGCTTCACTCATTCCCTCCAGAGGTGCTGGTGAGCCACAGCAGGTCCAGGTGGGCGCTTTTACCAATGAGACTCTCATCAGCGTTGCCTCGATGACCAAGAAATGAAGTCATGGAATATTCTGGAAAGGAATATTTCTGGTTCAATACAGGTTGAGATCAATTGACAGCAACTCTGGCTTAATGCTGATTACCATAGAAAACTAATTTCAACTTCCTAAAAATCAGGGTTATAGAGAGTGTAAGTGAAAGGGGCCAATTTTTTTGTTGTTGAGAATTTAAAAGCAGAAATGTAAAGCTTATAATTTTGTAAAAGCACTTTTTTCTATTAAAACCTGTGTAAACTTTTTACACAGAAAAGTTATTAAGTGTTTTTTTTCACACCACAATCATGTTAACATGCAAATAATTTACATTTTGTGGCTATACCCCTGAAAAAGTTAGTATTTTATCATTTACGGACTGACAGCGTGACAGTGAAAAATGGTTCGTCAGCTCGGTTCTCTTTGCCGGGGGACGCGAGGCCAAACGACATAACATCTGGCGACGGAGCTCTGTCTCCAGGGTTTTTTGGCACGTGTTCCTGGCTGCCGTTTCCACTCTGCCTCTCATTTTATTTTCCTCCCTCACTTTCTTCCTCTCTTCCTTTGCTTCACTCATTCCCTCCAGAGGTGCTGGTGAGCCACAGCAGGTCCAGGTGGGCGCTTTTACCAATGAGACTCTCATCAGCGTTGCCTCGATGACCAAGAAATGAAGTCATGGAATATTCTGGAAAGGAATATTTCTGGTTCAATACAGGTTGAGATCAATTGACAGCAACTCTGGCTTAATGCTGATTACCATAGAAAACTAATTTCAACTTCCTAAAAATCAGGGTTATAGAGAGTGTAAGTGAAAGGGGCCAATTTTTTTGTTGTTGAGAATTTAAAAGCAGAAATGTAAAGCTTATAATTTTGTAAAAGCACTTTTTTCTATTAAAACCTGTGTAAACTTTTTACACAGAAAAGTTATTAAGTGTTTTTTTTCACACCACAATCATGTTAACATGCAAATAATTTACATTTTGTGGCTATACCCCTGAAAAAGTTAGTATTTTATCATTTACGGACTGACCTCATTTACTTTCAGTGCATGCATCTCACTGTAACCCAGATGGAGGGACAGATCAAAACAACTTTTGTGGTTATCAGCATTATGCCACAAGTGCTATCGATTGAGCTTAACTTATATTGAACCAAGAATATTCCTCTACACTGTAACTGTGTAGAAAGCACACAAATTAACATTTGGTTTATGAAAAATGGAGATGTTTGACAAGAACAGAGCGAATGCCCACATCTCGGTTAAAGAGCCACACATTCTGTAGTTTCCCGAGCGCCTTCCATAATTCATTAACTGATACCCAATCACAGAACATTTCACTGGTGCTGAACGTCGACTCATTTCTTGCCTGTGGAGTTTGGCCGCATGCATCATTTCAGCAGAGTGCATTCCTAGGTGATTCATCAGCATATGCCACACCAATACTACAAACCCCAAGATACCAATCACTTGTTTACTGTTTCTTAAGAAACCTGATATTAAATCTGAGTGGCACCTATTGCTTACTTTTGATCAGTATCTCATAGAAAAACAATCATTTTAAAAGCATTAAAACATTCACTGTCATAGTGACAATAAATCTTCATTTGCACAATCTCAGCGATGATCTATGTTCCATTCACACATATTGCTAATGCACCTGATACTGGTTTCAAAACATTGTAGTG
>NW_015654499.1:530505-536523 GCF_001515625.1 Sinocyclocheilus rhinocerous
CAAAAAAACCCCCCCAAAAAAACCACAAAAAAAAACATTGCATCAAGGGTTCAACTGTAATGTTAAAACTCCACTTAGAGAAGTAGATGCTTGAAAAAAAAAAAAAAGTATTTATTCTGTCTGATTCTGCAGGTGCTACGAACAAAAGAAAGAATGCTGAATAGCAACAGCTGCTGTCAACACATTTACGTCACAACACAGTACATTAGCAGAGATTAAAAAGGTTTTAAACTTGTTGCCTGGCAAATACAAAACACAAAAAAATATAAAAAAAAAAAAAAAACTGTTAATAATGTAAAAAAAAAACACATCGTCGGCTGAACACAACGCATGCAGAACTAAAGGCGATTTAAAAAAAAAAAAACATTGTGCAACTCATTAAATAAATTCTGTACCATGGTAAGCTGACCATTTTCATCACATGAATTGTAGCTGCATTAACCTAGGTCTTTGATACTATACCATCTAATGAACTGAAATATCAAGCTTTCAACACACCAATTCTATTCTAGAACTAACCGAGTGACTAAATTGCTGTGCAGTTTGGTGATAGCCAGATTCAGAGTGTCACTGACGCAATAAATAACAAAAGACAGACACACGGTCACTCAAAGTAAGCTATACTGAAATGCACACTAAAACATTTATTCATGAGACCCCAGTCCTGTTTTCAGCTGTCGTAACATATCTAATATATATTCAATGCAGAGAGTTTATTTCAGACTGGCACTCTTCCTCTGAGAAGCCTTATGGGCTTCGGTCATACTTCATCGAGGATATAAATGTCAGATCATGTACTGTGATCTTGAATGATCCAAATATTGTTAGGAAATCCCTCTTGATTCAAGCATTGAATAGAGTGCAGGAGTGATTCATGTCTGTTCTGAGTGGAGAGGGCTATAATCATAAAGCGAGGAGATTATTTTAAGAGGCAGCCGGCAGGAGGTACAGACAAGTCTGAGCTTGCTCACTGACTGAGAAACTAGCTGTAATGACAGAGTATTTATGATCTCAGGCCAAGGGGCTCTGTTACACAGTGTTTTTTATGAAGTCACTACTTGTAAGGCAGTAAAAAAGCAGGATCATTAAAGCAGTGTACATGTGTAATTATATGATGGATTTCCATTGACCCAATTTCTCTGCTGTTGAATTTAGTTTTTTTTTTTCTTTTTTGCATTAATTTATATTAATTTAATTTATTTGTTTACCAACTGACTTTTTATTTATAGTATCATCATGGTATACACATGAAAAGACAATGTCCCTTTAAATAGCTTTAGTTGTATTAGTAAGCTTGTACACTGTTAAAAAAAATCCATAAAAATAGGGCACAACATACTGTATTAATATGAAAAAATTAAATTTTTTCACAGGTGTTTTACCTGTATTTAGAATTTTGCACTTCACTGTGTTGTATTTTATGGATAACGGAAATGTCCGTAAATTACTAGAGAATATACTGGCAGAAAATTACCAGTACATTTTCTTTCCCCCTACATTTTCATGTATTAAAAACACAAAATATTGTGACGTTATAAAGTAAAATAAATAACTGTCTTTTATATTGTAACTGTAAAAAACTAATACAAATTATTAAAACACTATCTGGAAATATTCACTTTGAATTAAGTTAAATTTTTTCCCAACCAACTATTAGAAAATACACACAATATCCACAATATGTATAAATTTGTAAACTTAGCATAAGAGAAACATTTCCAATTCAATTCATAAATTTATTTATTTTACTAAAAGTATCATTTCAAAACACATTAAAAATATTGTTAAATATTAACGACTAAAACAATAAATAAATAAATACATTTGATGAACACTCTAACTTTGACAGACCTAATTAAAAATCTAATTAGTTCTTAAAATATTTTTAATATACTTATATCTAATAAAATATTTATCGCTCCATTTTGTGCAGCTATCTATACCTTTAAAAAAAACAGTTTGATTGTATTTTATCTACTGAATCTGGCAAGCCACAGATTCAAAGTAACTTCTCCAAAAGTGAATCCTGGCAATGGAAAGCATTGGGAAATTGGCCCATTAATTCAAGCTGAATGCTACTGTATGTGAAAGAGAGACAATGGCAATGTTTTATTGAGCAGAAGCCAGATGAGCCAGGGAGATTAAACGCGGCGTTGATTTCAAAACCGCCTCACAAATCCTTATTTTACGAGCCCTCTTCCACAGCGGACTGGGATTTTGGAGCAGCGCGCTACTCCTGTGTGTGTCGTATTTATCCCCGTACATTTTATAATGCCTTCTCTCGTTGTGGAAGGAAGATCAACCGAGAAAGAGGATAAATCTTGTTTGTGGTCTCCTTTCAGCAGTTTGCTCTTCTAAGTCAGCGGCTGACGGGTTTACAAGGGTTTTGACGGGCGTGAGACTGAGTTTTCTTAGTCTGTGAACGTTCCTCTTTTTACAGGGTTGCGCTGTGTGAAGGTGATTGTTCCTCTGAGACCCTGACGCTCAAAGAGCGGGAACACGGTAGCGCTGTGGAAGCGTCTCACAGGAGGAATCCAGAGCAGTAAAACCTACATTTACACAGAAACGCATGATCCAGAGGCCCTCGTTTATTAGGACTACACCACAATGTTTAGACACAACACACACACTTTAAATCATGTCCTTCTCCTCCAGAAGAATGTGGCCTGGAGAGGAGGAAGAACATGCCGGGTGGCCCATATCTAACTCCCTCCACTCGGGCCACAGATTCTTCTCTGTTAGGACATACAGCTGGCCCTTTAGACCTTTGTGTTCAGTATGAAACCACTGTGTCTTAACAGCATTCATGGACTATTTTCTATCTGCTATCTATCTAGACTTCATGGTCACACGCTCACTCATTTAACTCAATGTATTATAATGAGATCTTTGGAGGGTGATAAAAACTCAGCTGAGCCCCAAATATGGCTCCTCGGGGTCGCGTAGTGCTTATATTCTGAAATTAGATTGGCGCAATTCACATGCTCATTTATCACTATCAATAGCAATGTAAGGGAACAAGAGAAGTGACCATTAAATATATTGGGAAAAGAACAGAGTTACGCATAACAACTCTTCTTGCGTTTAACATGGTCTTCAATTGGCTCTAGTAGTAATATTGTAGAAAGCCAAAGCTAATTTTCTCCATCTGCAATTCACCTAAGGGAGCACTAAGAATGCTAAAAGATCAACAATAAGAAAATATAAATATGTAGAATTTGTGTTAAACAGGATACAGCGATACACCAAAGGTTTGAACAGAGGCCCAACATGAGTAAGACTCACAACCCTTATCTGAAAGTTCACATGCTAATGCGAAGTCTGGCGCTTTGCTGGGCTAGACCAGAAGTTTTCAAACTGGGATCCAGAGAGTCAAAAGGGACTTCAAGAGCATTCTAGGGGGTCTGTGGAAAATTTGACGAAAGGATTTGACAATTTATTTTTAGGGCTGTCAAAGTTAAAACTGCTTTGAAGCAATATATAGTGTGCAAAGCGCTATACAAATACATTTGAATTGAAAATGTTTTTCTTCATATAGCTTCAGTAGTTTGTATATCATAAGGGGAAGAGAAAGAAACGCTGTCAACTTCATACAAAGTAAACGTTTTGCAGTCAACATTTATTTAATTCTAAACAATATAAAATATCAATATTTTACATATTACATTAATATATAAAATAGTATTTGTAAATATTATATATATATATATATATATATATAAACTTAATGTAAATGTTTTCAAGATAATATTTTAATAATTTGTAATTATTAATTTATATTTATTAATTTACAATAAATATTTAATATGAAATAAATACATAAAATATTAGTATTCCTAAACATTACATAAAAATATAAAACAGAATATATCTTAATACAAAGTAAATGTTTTCCAGACAACATTTTAATAATTTGTAAACAATATTTGTATCTGGAAACGATATAAAAGGCAACTATTACATTTAGCAAAGAACACCTTACACTTTTTCCTCACATTTGGAGGTACTTGATGTCAAAAAGTTCATTTTAGATTCTTTGAAGATTCCTTAAAAATGAATTTGCCCACATTTATTGACCAAATAAAAATATTAAAATACCCCGGTTCAGTTCAGTGCTCGACTTGCAATAAATATTAGGGACATAATCTATTTACTGAAGCGGCCAATTACCAATGTGTTCTTAAACTTTAATAATGTGCCCCCTCAAATAGAAATAAGCACTGTAGCAGTGTTATGCAGTCAAAGGTGTGCACACCACATTAACTGCCTCTGCTCTTTGCCAAGCAAAACCACTTACACCAGAATCAACAAAACATATTCATCAGCCCACATTCATCAGCCCTGTAATCTTGCTCAGGGTGACGAGGTAACAAGAGCGCACTGGATAATAGCCAATTGACAAGTGTTTTGTGGTCATGTTCTTTGTGTTTAGTAGCTTTTGATACTATAGGTTAGCGATTATAGGCTTTTCTCTGCCTACCCCTGACAAAAGTGCTGTTTTTAACCAGGATCCTCGGCACAAAAAGACATTCAAATTGATTCGAAGCTGCAAGCTGGATGCTCTGAGCTTTAATATACTGACTGGAGGTGATGAATCACAGCTAAGCTACAGCTAGCACGCTAACGGCCCAGCACTATGATAACAAACACAGTTCTGTGTTATGGGTCATAGAGGCATTGACATTCATTTCCCTGAAGCTGAATAACCGACTCGCTGGCCTTCACAGCGAGCAGCACTGGGACGGAACGGCGGCCATGCTTGGTTCCCTCGCTCCTGGCTCCACAACACAGAACGGAGAAACAAACAACGCTTTGATTGAAACGCACACGCATAAGTGATCGGTCTTATTAAATGACGTAGAGGAAATTTAGTGGAACTGCGTGCATAAATGGCCACATTGATTTGTCCATTGTGATTTATGCAATGCAATATGTTATGAGCACTGAACATGTTTGTGAATATTCACACACTCCCACACATGCTCGCGGATAAATATCACCCCTTCCTAACACAAATCTGCTCAACATATTCAAGGCTAAATTGACCTAGAGTGTTTTTACCATCATAAGACACCTCAGTTTAGAGAAATTTCCCAGAAAGAGAGGTTGTGAATATAACAGAGATAAAAATAGAGAGAGAGAGAGAGAGAGAGAGAGCACCAGGGAGAAACAAGAGACAGCGGAACTCAATCAGAGCCGGGTCACGAGGGTTCAGGGCTGCAATACAGCGTCTGTGCAGTGCTGAAAAATGTGAGGTGACAGTTCATTTTCGCTGGTGACAGTCTTTGTCGCTCTCACTCGCCTGCTCGCCCTGCCAACAGGAACAGTGCCGGCAACCGTTGCCCTGACAGCAGAGGAGGTGGACCTTATCTCATGACTGGGCTCCGCAGAGACCAATTGGAGGAGCCGCACTGGTCTGTGATGCTCAGGAGAGAGAGAACGAGGACGCAAAAATCACAGCAGAAAGGCTTAAACGAGAGTCTGCGAGAGGAGCGCACAAACAGATTGCCCTCACAGGCCTTTTACTGCTGCATCAGAAAGAGTCAAGGATAGTTATATGTCAAAGAAAATCTGCACGTTTAATTGTCTTAAAGGAAAAGTTCACCAGTAAATTAAAATTCTGTCCCCATTCTGACTTTTTTTTTTTTTTTTTTGATGTTTCAAATGTTTTTGTCAATTTAATGAAAGTCAATGAGGTATTAAAACAACAACACTGGAGTGAATACAGTGTAGTTGGTGTAAATATTTATATATAAAATACATATAAATAAAAAATATAATATATACATCATACATAATATCTAATTAGCAAATACATAAATCTAATCTTCATTTATAAATCATATATTTATATATTATAATACATAGATATGAATAAATGTATTTATCTAAAAATAAATATTCACATGTATAGTATGAGACAAATGTATAGATGAGATATATATGTAAATAAATGTATATATATGTTTGTAATATATGTAAGGATATATATATATATATATATATATATATTTTCTC
>NW_015654499.1:536658-548244 GCF_001515625.1 Sinocyclocheilus rhinocerous
TATTTCCTCACCAACTATACTATATAGTTCACTAAAAAAAAAGTAATTTTGTCCATGCAATGAAAGTAAATGTAGTCAAGTGTTTTTTTGTTTTTTTTGGTACCTCATTGACTTTCATTAAATGGACAAAAGCAGTTGAAATATTCTATATCTATCTATCTATCTATCTATCTATAAATATAACAAAGACAGTGGATCAAAGCATAGTGGGGGAAGGAGACCAGATTTGATCGGAGCAAAATTTTTGCTTGTCATTGAACAGACACATGCTTTACGAGTGTATGGATGACTGCTCCCTCGCGCTCTCTCCCTCTGTATTTTAGCTTGCACAGTCGGCTCAGTGGAGTGACGCCTCGGAAAATGAGAGCCGATTGATGTCGACGTGGCAACGAATGGCCCTTAATTTGCATGCTAATTGTGCGATGGCCGCTGGGTGATTGTTTTGGGGCTGGATCAATGTTGAGAGGAACCTCAGAATGGCACCCAATTACAGCAAACACTCCCACTGCAATGGCC
Organism: Sinocyclocheilus rhinocerous; assembly: GCF_001515625.1. Classification (NCBI taxonomy): domain Eukaryota; kingdom Metazoa; phylum Chordata; class Actinopteri; order Cypriniformes; family Cyprinidae; genus Sinocyclocheilus; species Sinocyclocheilus rhinocerous. Next base: position 537,175 of record NW_015654499.1, read on the forward strand.
AAGATGACTGTTTATGTAATCATGTTTTGAAAATCACGTTCGTACCTGTCGAATTTACCGCCGTAAATGCTACATCAAATGCCAATGAACTCTTAATGACACTGATGTTCTTTACATTGCATTGGAATGGAAATGCAATTAACTGTCAAACTGGAATTAAAGAAGTAATTAGATTGGCTGAAAATGAATTGGTGCAACATGTCATGGAAATGTTTCACACGAGAATTTCAACAAAGGTTTTCAGGCGATACAACCTTGATTGCTTAAAGCATTATGAGATACAGGATTGTATCAGCCAGGATCGCAAACCATTCAGAATCAAATTTAGAATGCCTTCTTTAAAGGTTTATCAAGATTTGAAGTTTAAAGGTTTATATGGTCTTATATATACTGTATGAAAGACTAATGGATGGATGGAGGGATGGACTGACAAAGATATATAGAATCATGGATGGATGGATAGAATGCTAGATTCAATTAAATTCAAATTCCATCTTGTGGATTTAAAAAAAGCCAATTCCTCTGAATTTTGCAAAACCTTGAGTTAGTACAAAGTCATACGGGTTCATCTCATTAGCACACATCTTTCAGAGCACACTAGGAAAGAGCAGTTTATCCCAGTGGGAATTTTACCCCAATTAAAAGTTAGGTGTGCAGGTAAGCTTGAAAAAATCTTTCCAGAAGCAAGTCTGTGTTGACAAATTGATTTCAGCTCTTCACATCCAATTTTCCGTTAGAGTTGCTCTGCACACCAGCGCCCATATGTAAAGGATGCATTTTTATCAGGGACACAAAGCCCAAGCATTCAGCCCATTGAACACCTGTTCACTAAACACCAGAGTGAAGGTCCATTTATTTCATATGGGACTCAATAGCTCAACCATCCATCCATGGAATCAATGCTTTGTTAGCTGTGTCTAATGCTGCGAGAACCACAGAAAAACACACCATGCACACACACCGAGGGAACACCAGATTTACAAGCCAACCTGAGACTAGAATAAAAATCCTGAATGTAACCTGATTAGTAAAAGATTTGGGGTGCAAAGCCCTGTTTTGTTCTGTATTGATTCAAGTGTGGATTGGAAGAGTCAATTAAGGCTTGTGATTCAGATTCACATGAGTCATCCATCTTTGCAGAGGCGGCTCTGACTCGCCACCAAGCCAATCAATTCACAGCTGAATCAATGCTTAAAGGACCTATAGACTGAGAGCATGTGAACTGGCTCTGGTGAATGGCGTTTTATGGAGAAGATCCTACTCAGGACGGATTGTGAGCAAAGATCATGTTCACCAGCAGCTGCATGGCCTACAATCTGATATGAGAAGAGATCCTCATATCTTCCTGGACCTGCCCTGTGTTCTCTCACATGTCGCTCTCTGCCACACACACGACAAAGATATATAGAATCATGGATGGATGGATAGAATGCTAGATTCAATTAAATTCAAATTCCATCTTGTGGATTTAAAAAAAGCCAATTCCTCGGCATTTTGCAAAACCTTGAGTTAGTACAAAGTCATACGGGTTCATCTCATTAGCACACATCTTTCAGAGCACACTAGGAAAGAGCAGTTTATCCTAGTGGGAATTTTACCCCAATTAAAAGTTAGGTGTGCAGGTAAGCTTGAAAAAATCTTTCCAGAAGCAAGTCTGTGTTGACAAATTGATTTCAGCTCTTCACATCCAATTTTCCGTTAGAGTTTCTCTGCACACCAGCGCCCATATGTAAAGGATGCATTTTTATCAGGGACACAAAGCCCAAGCATTCAGCCCATTGAACACCTGTTCACTAAACACCAGAGTGAAGGTCCATTTATTTCATATGGGACTCAATAGCTCAACCGTCCATCCATGGAGTCAATGCTTTGTTAGCTGTGTCTAATTCTGCGAGAACCACAGAAAAACACACCGTTCTGGTTTGTTCTGTATTGATTCAAGTGTGGATTGGAAGAGTCAATTAAGGCTTGTGATTCAGATTCACATGAGTCATCCATCTTTGCAGAGGTGGCTCTGACTCGCCACCAAGCCAATCAATTCACAGCTGAATCAATGCTTAAAGAACCTATAGACTGAGAGCATGTGAACTGGCTCTGGTGAATGGCAGTTGTTTAATGGAGAAGATCCTACTCAGGACGGATTGTAAGCAAAGATCATGTTCACCAGCAGCTGCACGGCCTGAATTCTGATATGGGAAGAGATCCTCATACCTTCCAGGACCTACCCTGTGTTCTCTCACATGTCGCTCTCCGCTCTCCGTCTCACACACACACAACTGAAAGCATGTCCAGGTCAAGACCTGCGGCATCCGTTGCCATGGAAACCTGGGATGTGCAGAGGGATTTGTTTCTAAAATATTTTCTTTTGTCTTCCCTTCTTTTCATTATCCTATAGTTACATCTATCTATCTATCTATCTATCTACCTACCTACCTACCTACCTCTATCTATCTATCTATCTATCTATCTATCTATCATCCATCTGTCTATCCATCTAACATCCATAGCTATCAGTCTATCAGACCCTCTATTATTCCGTTTATCCATCCATCCAAATCTCTCTTTTTCTAACCATCTATTACTCTGTCTATCATCTACCTGTCTATTATTTTGTCCATTTATCCATCCTTCTGTCCATCGATCCATCTGTATACCCATCTAACAACCAGCTACCTATCTGTCTATCTATCCTTCAATCCATCTATCCGTATATACATCTAACATCCATTTATCTGTCTATCTACCCTTCTATTATTCAGTTTATCCATCTGTCTATCCATCCAACTATCAATCCATTCATATCTATATCTACCCGTCTAATCGTCCATCCATCTATCCTTCTATCCATCTATTGTCTATCCATCCATCCACCTGTATACCCATAACAACCATCTATCTGTCTATCTATCCTTCTATTATTCTGTTTATCCATTCATCCATCTTTATACCTGTCTGTCCATTTATTTATCTATTATTCTATGTATCCTTATATCAGTCATTACGTCTGTCTGTCTATCCATCTAGCATCCATGTATCATTCCATCCATCTATCCTTCTGTTTATCTATTTATTTTTCCGTCTTCTGAACATTTAAAGTTAACCTTTATTAGGACTCAACCTTAATGTTTAGCCAGTTCAGCCACCTTGGATTCTCCCTCACCATTCTGTTACTGAGCTCATGTCCCTCATTCTGTTACAGCAGCCGGACCGTTCAACTGAGACCAAAAAGGGTGAAAGAGTGAAAGAGAAAGAGACCACCATGACAGGTGCTGTGGTGTCCAGGCAGATCACTAAATGCCCCGTCAGTCTCAGAGCTTCAGATGGCAGCAGATCTAGGAACAATCATTGCTGTATTTCATTAAACTCCACCCATTATACCAGTGACCAGGGTCTTTTTAATTTACTGTATCATACAGTACTGCATTTACATAGTCATTTCAGTAAGGAATTAATCAATGAATACCTCTTATCACTGAATGGAAATACAGGCGGATAAAGCTACACACAAAAAGAAAAAGACAGAGAGAAAGCGAGAGGGTGAACAAATCCTGACAGATATTTGAGGGAAAGAACATACAGGATGAAAGTGAGCAGAGTGTACTGAGAGACCGAGTGCTCAGTGGAGGTAAAGACGGATGGAAACAAGGCCAGAGAGAGACACAGGGAAGACAAAAGAAAAAGAGAAGGAGAGAGAAGAGAGGAGAGCGATTCGGCTGTAATGGCTCGCGTCTCCTGGCAATCGAATTCTTGCCGCTCTGTCGCACAGGGAGCGTTAATTGACAGGCAACCACTTAAGTCTTAATTTTCTTTTAAGATTGTGGCGAAAAAAAAGAAGGAGAGTGAGGAGAAAGTGAGGGTCTACGAAGGGGGAATTCTAATGAGGGAGGTATCACGTCTGAGCAGGGCCATTACGTGTGATCTCTATTCCATTCTCCCAGCAGACACCACGGGTCCGCTGTTTTAATGGCCCAGCAACTGGACAGAGAGAGCATGTCACAGCTAACTGCCTCACTGTGCAGGAATGAATTTAACACTAGGCTAGGTCCTCGTACTTAGGTTTAGCATGCGTCTAATCGAAGTCTCCGGAGAGACGGAGATGGTTTGCTGCATGGTTTGAGTCGAGGAATGATTTCATGACCTGAAATCGGGTGGAATTTGAATCCCAGTACTGTCTTAAGACTTCTTCTGTTTAGATTTCTCATGATTTTTCAGTCTAAATAGAAATTTGAAGATAAGGAGCCTGTGGATTATAGAAGTTTGAGATCACAGTACATAGATATTAAAAAGGAACCTTCATGCAAGTTTTTTTTGTCATACAAGGTTCATAGGACAAAAAAAAAAAATAATTACTTGAAATCTTCCTTTTGTTGGAACACATGGCATTTGGTGTCCATGATGTAAATCTTGATAAAATTTTGAATCTAAACCCAGAAACAAATGTGACCCTGGACCACAAAACCAGTCATAAGGGTAAATTTTTCGAAATTGAGATTTATACATCACCTGAAAGCTTTCCATTGATGTATGGTTTGTTAGGATAGGACAATATTTGGTCGAGATACAACTATTTGAAAATCTGGAATTTGAGGGTGCAAAAAAAATCAAAATATTGAGAAAAATAGCCTTTAAAGTTATCCGAATGAAGATCTTAGCAATGCATATTACTAATCAAAAATTAAGTTTTGATATATTTACAATAGGAAATTTACAAAATATCTTCATGGAACATGATCTTTACTTAATGTCCTAATGAATTTTGGCATAAAAGAAAAATCAATAATTTTGACCCATACAATGTATTTTCGGCTATTGCTACAAATATACCCCAGCGACTTAAGACTGGTTTTGTGGTCCAGGGTCACAAATAAGATTTCAGAGATTTGGAGCAGGGGATGATTATCAGTGAATAAGGACATACATTTCTATAACTATAGTTCGGCTTCAAAAGGAACTGTGTAGCAAACAGATTGCATAGACTACTTTTATCTTTTAAAGAGCTTGACAGATGTGGCCACACAATTGTAAATTTATTACATTTATTATGTTTATATTTATGGAAAACTAATGTTTTATTTATTTATTTATTTTTTGAAAAACTATCCTTTTGTTTTCCAGCAAAAATAAAAATAAATACATCACACCAAACAGGCCTGGAACGACATTAAAGAGACAGTATATAATGAAAGAATTGCCATTTTGGTTGGGCTTTATCATATATATTAGGTCATGATGCTAAAATGAAGCAGAAACAACAACATCTGTACTCTTTGGTAGTGTCCATTCAAAAACAAATTTTTGGTAGTGTCTATTCAAATCCTGTCTAAGTGGTTCTTGGCCAGAAGAAGCTGCAATATGAACCAGATCTATTGCTGTGTAATCAAACGTCTGGCAACATGAGACTACACAATGCCAGCCAATCAGATTGGAGCTGACAGCTTCAGCCAGTGCTGGCCATTTTTGTGCAGATATGCAGCCTAGGCTGAGACCACCTTTCACTCAACTTACACAGAAACACATCTCTTGAATTTTCCTGGCTGTCAACAGAGAAATCCAGTGGAAAATACAAGAACTTGAATATAATAAATTTTGACTTTCATGAGATACACTGCATATGATTTGTGTTTAGAACAGCACTCAGAGCTGTCCATTTCAGAAAGGAAGAAAAGTACTTCAAAGTTCTCAGTAATGACATGTTTGAGAGGATGAGTGTTTTTCTGAATTATTGTTCAGTCCCCTTTAAATTTCTCATGCTCTCTGGTCTCTGAGTTCTGTGCTTATGGCCAGTGGATTGAGCAAAAATCTGAGGCAGTGCAGCTCGCCCCCTAGTGACACTGAGATGAATTACAAAAGCCCGCTGGAGAAATCTCTGTGATTCACTGTTATGTGAGCCCTAGAGAGAGTCTGTCAGCTACTTTAAAGCTGTGCAGGGGCTGGACTACCATGACTTCTCTCCTAGTTCAAAAGAGATTCTACAGATTCTGTTTAATAGAGATAAATTGCAGGCAAAACTGTTTTTCTTCATTGACATAAACATGAATATTATTATTATTATATATATATATATATATATTAGTATATTCTCTCTTAAAATAAGTGTGTTTTGTGTGTTAATGGCTTCAAGTCATCATTCCATCTCATATCTTATCACGGTGGCCTCTAAAGAACCAAATGGTTGAAGTGTGGTTCGGTTATCTCACCACTGCCTCTCTTGCCCCCTCGTCACATAGATATCATATCTCACCCTGTATCTTTCTCTCTTTCTCTCTCTCTCTCACACACTCACATACACTCTCTATTCTGCTCACACACACACACACACTCTCTCTCTCTCACACATAGACACACATTCATACTGTCTCACACTTGCCCTCTCTTACACACACCCACACCCTCCGTCTCTTTGCTATTCTGACAGCTCTGAGGCTCCATGCCTCCAAGGTGCAAAGCCAAACTCTTGGCGATGGCAGAATGGGTTAAAAGGTTATCGGCGTCACCTTTGACTTAGCCCCGTAGGGGCCACCCAAATGGTTGCCATGGCCACCGCCCTTTATCAGAGCAGACGAAAAGTACAGCAGAGAACTGAAATGCAAGACAAGGCAACTGCAAAAGGCAGATTTGAGTTGTTGGGTTACTAAGGCGGCTACAGACAGGTCCTGGATCAGTATCTAGTTGTGAAGTAGGTGAATTAATAACATAAGAAAAGGTCATTGTGTTGGATCACCCCGTTCTAACAATAGGTATAGCTGTCGACTAGCAGTTTACGAATCCGCTGAAGTGCCTCCACACCTGTCCGCCGTACAGGTGTGCGCTCAATGAGGCCGCTGGTCATGGTGAACTATTTAGGCTTTCTGTTACCCAAAGAACTTTGTAATCTTCATAGCTTTTTATGCTGGAGGAGGGTGACCTGTACATTTTCGGAGTTTGTTTACAGTTCTTTGTCTTTATCAGGTCATATGGACTGTACAATATTAATTACTCAGAGCAGACTTTCACAAGTTCCTAAAATCTGAGTTTCCAGTCACAGTCGTATGGTTATCACTGCCACCATTTTTCTGTTTGTGTGTGTGTGTGTGTATACACTAAGTCAATACAGACATCTCCAGACTCACATCCTTATCTCGAACTCACGCCAGATTACAAAGTTTTAATCACAAGTTGCAATTATCTTATTGACACAAACTGCATAGAGGTATAAATAAGAGATCTAATCCTTGTTTAAGCAGTTGTTATCATAAGTAAAGCCATTTATGCTCTGGGTTGAAGGGGATCTGTGATACTGAGGCTTGCAGATGAGTGGAAGTTGAGAGTTGTTTACTTTAGCAGATTTATGTGACTCGTGGCAGCGTGAGAATTGAATCAGGGGACCTTAAAATGGCTGACATGCAACATTAAATCCAGACGCTTGCACATAAAACACACAAATACTGGTCCAAGCCAACCTTTTTCATCTAAAAATAACCTAGCCAAGTAATTTGAACAAGTTTTGTATTGTGAAAAACTCTGATTCTCAGGTTTAGTCTAAACTCGGCTGTCTCTCAAAATGGCCGCCTCTCAATCATGCCTTAGCCTTGACTCTGACTGCAACGGTCACATGACAGTCTAAAAAAAAAAGTCCTTTTCCTCATCCTCTCCATTCCATCTGCTCGCTCCATTCACAATGACGAAGCAAGCGATGAGAGAAATCTCATTTAGCAGACGTCACCCTGAGGCAAAGCAGAGAGGGCATTAGCTACTGGGAAATAGTTCCTAAGCGTGTGAATATTTGCAGTTGGAAAGGGAGGGAAAAAAGGAGACTCCACGCCCAAAGCGCTTTCCAGACACTTTTTTAAACCTCTTTTCTCTATCGCTCTCTGTTGTCAGTCGTCACTTGTCAAATTAGAATCAGGTTAGAGTGTTAGAGTCTTATCTTTCTTTGTGCTGAGTGTCAGCTGAGTATTACCTAAGAAACAAATCAACCACAAACTGTGTTTGAGGGAATGAGAGTTTAGAGAACAAATGACAGAGAGAGAGAACTATGGAAGTAGTTGCTTCAAAGGAAATGGAATGGAATAACTAAGAAATGGAAAAAGGTCCAATTTTAGTCTTTGAAAAAATGAAGGGGGAAAAACTGCGATATGATGTGGTCATTAAAATGAATATGTGGTTTTTATAGTATTGCAAAAATTTATTAATTAATTTAAAACTGTATGGAAGCATCAAGATGCAGATTAAATAAATAAATAAAATGTGTGCTTCCTAGAGGCAGATATATATTTTATTTGGTAAGATGTCATGCATATGCACTAAGATGCAAACAAAGCCATGTGACATTGCCTAGGAAGTCATGTGACTGAATAATTCACTCAGATTGGCTACTATCACCTCCCAGAACTTTCGGATATGCTGTCGCTCACAGGCATAATGCATCTTCCACAAATGCTAACAAACATGAAGTTCAGAGCAGTTCGTCTGTGCACTCTAAACCGCAGATAATTTATTACATTTAATAAAAAAGCCACAGTATTTTCCCCAGGGGCTATAATTTCCACTGCATGTCGATTTCTCTGTAACATTTTTGCTGATATTCCAATTTTTGTTTTGCTCAAATTTAAATTCACACAATTTGGATGGAAACATAAAATGAACTGCAAGACTGTCATTTGGCACGTCTTATTTTTGAATAAAGGTGGGATGTGCTGGAAGTGTGTGTATACCCAGGTGAAAAAGACATAGTATTAAATGTATTAAAAATATACTTGAAATTCAAGTAGTATGTTTATAATACATTTGTATTCCCAACATGCTTATTTGAAGTGTAATAAAAATATATTGAATTGCATTTTAATATATTTCTAAAAAGTATACTAGAAGTACTTTTGTATTAAATATATTTTAACACAATTTCAATATATTAAATATATTACAAATAGATTAAAATCAAACTTAAACATATCTTGAAATACACTTAATATACTTAAAGTTGTTTCAAAATAATACATTTAATATGCACTTAGTATAGTATAATTTAAATATAGTAAGTATGTCTGAAAAAGCATAATTTAAATATATTTCTTTTTCACCTGGGTATGCAGAAAACGTAGGTGTTTTTATGTGCATACTGCATATTACCGAACATCCTCGTTACGTAAGCATGCTCATTTGTGTGCAAAAGACATGAGTGTGTAGTGTGAGGGTTAACAGGTATCTCTCATCTCCTGCTCATAAACTCCAGGCTTGATGCTCCTGATATAGCTAGAGGCGTGTGGCTGATTACATTACGACTGTTTTCCTAGTGTCTGGTGTTGTAGCACAACCAGGTCGTTGCCATTAGAAGTCTAAACAGACACCACACTCACTCATACAAAGTATATCTGTGTTGAGCATGCTTCTTTTAGAGGAGCAAAAGAACAATAGGCAGATCATATATTACATATATCACACACACACACACACACACACACACACACACACACAGTATATATATAAAACCATGCATTATTATATTTCTTATAATTATGTATTATGTATTAATTCATGTTAATGTAAAAAATTGTAATTATTTCTAATTACTTAAATATAATTATAATACATTTTTATTTCCATTTTAATTATATATAAAAAGCATAAAACTATTTAAACATTTTATTATGGCTGATTTTATATATTTTTACATTTAGTCATTTAGCAGACGCTTTTATCCAAAGCAACTTACAAATGAGGACAATGGAAGCAATCAAAATCAACAAAAGAGCAATGATATGAAAGTGCTATAACAAGTCTCAGTTAGCTTAAATGTTTTTTTTATAATATAATAAATAAAAAGAAAACAGATAGAATAGAAAAAGAATAGAGCAAGCTTGTGTTAGAGGTCTTTTTTGCTTTTGTTAATTGTAAAATAAATGAAAAGAAAACAGATAGAATACAAAAAGATTAGTTAGCAAGTGTTTTTTTATTGTAAGTCGCTTTGGATAAAAGCGTCTGATAAATGACTAAATAATAAATAAATAAATAAATAATATATATAGTTAATTATTTATTAATTATCTATTTTCTTTAAGTAATATTAATAGAAATTTTCTCTCACCCTCATGAAGCCATGAAGGTTCGACTGAACTGTTTTTATTAATCTTTCTTAAAGAAATTTACACAGCTCTTTAGTTTATGGCAAAGGTAATAACAATATAATTTTTATTTTAGGTTTACTATTTTATTGACAAATGCATGAATAGAATAACAGAACAGAAGACAAAGCCTGGAGGTATACGGCACATTAATGGCAGTGATTCAACCAACAGCAAAACCAGACCAACTTCTTTTCTGTATGTTGTGTTTATTTACCTTCTGACTTAATCTTTTACAGGTTGGCCACAGATCAGAGCAGCCATATTTTATACTCCACGCGCCATGTTGATGAGGAATGTTTTGTTCCAGGGCACACATTTAGGCCTACTACTGAATAACTGAGAACAGAGGAAAGTGTGGAGGTCAGAGGCGTGCAGGGATCTCTGTGGATAAACTTTTCCTCCGGATTGCACCACAATGTGAGGGTGAGGTGGCCCCCTTTGTCCTGGAACAGAATGACTGAGTGAGTGTGGAGCTGACGGAAAGGTCATGGAGAGTTCGGCAAGAGAGGTGTGTAACACTGAGCATACGTCGCGACCGGCTTTCCAGCGCGCACTTGTGTTAGTGGGACAGGTTTGAATGATGATCTGAGGAGTGCTCTCGTGTTCTCTTCTCTGTGTGCTGAAGCTCTACTGGCTCAATGCCAGGAGCGTGAGAGCTTTTATCCGAAATGGGAGACATCCCTGCCCTACTGATTCCCGCTCCCGCTGTCAGTAAGAATGCACAGGCTAAGATCTCTTGTTGTTTGGGTTCCAGGATCCACTTTAGAAATTCACCAGTGGTTTTACGCTCATTTGATATGCCCTTTTTTCATTTGCTGACCTTGACCATTTTTCAATTCTTTTAAATCATTCTTGATCATGTGGTCTTGAACTAGGAACCGCTAATGTCAGAGGCCCATGTTTGAACTGCACCATATAGAGCCAAGTTTTCAGTACAAAAATAACAAATCAGTGTGGCAAGCATATA